>NC_084984.1:21488929-21789762 GCF_963691925.1 Scomber scombrus
AAAAACTTTGTCTGAAAACCTCAGTGATACGTTTTTTGCACCAGTCTTTCAAAATAAAGAAGCAATGGATTTTTTTTTCTAAAGCTGCCTTTTTTTCAAAAATAGTCAAGACTCTCACAGAGAGAAATTCATCAGAGAAGAGGCAGATGGACCAATTTTGCACCCACATGAGCAAAAAATAGACCAGAATGCATTTCAAGAAATTATGATTTTTGAGCAAGTGGTTCAAATCTCACTTCTTCATAAAACATTAT
The DNA here is from genome assembly GCF_963691925.1 of Scomber scombrus. Lineage (NCBI taxonomy): Eukaryota > Metazoa > Chordata > Actinopteri > Scombriformes > Scombridae > Scomber > Scomber scombrus. Next base: position 21,489,184 of record NC_084984.1, read on the forward strand.
TGCTTTTGTACTCTCAACCATGCTGTCTTCACACACACATTAAACCCACAGCTGAATGGAAGACATTTATAAAATAGGCAATCATGAACTTAAGGAGGAGAATCACAAAATTGTTTGGAATAAATAGACATTGCTGTCACATTAGCTTTAGTATCCAAGTGTGGTTTTTTTCCTCATTTATTCTCTCTTGAAATTGAACTTGTGACAGAGAAACAGCTGCAGTGTCTGTTCACACACCAGACCTGCCGCTGGCATCACACATTAACACACAGACGAACACACAAATACAAGGGCCATTAGGAGTAAGAGGATGGAAGCTCTGAGTGCTGTGGCACATTTAAGATTGAGGAAACACGTCACAGAAAGCCATTGTACATAAAAAACAAATCTCGCATTTTTCATCAATATTTATTACAGTGTGTAGGGTTAGCTTAAAAGCACTGCATAACATTAAAAAAAGAAATGGAATTAAGCCTGAGAGGAGAGAAAGCAGAGAAAAAGCATAAACAAATGGATGATGGATGAACTCATAGTGATGCTTATGGACGGATGGCAAGCCAGGTAATGAACTGATTTCTGTAAGATGGATCATTTCTGTAGAAGTCAGTGAGGAAATGAGGGAGGAAGGGAATTACCAGACCTTGCCAAAGAGTTTTGGTTACAACATTTTCCACTAAAAGCCTTTCTCAATATCCACTTTTCCATTTCTTCATTTCTTATTACAAGCATAAGAAATATACTGAAGTTTGTCTTTGAATTAAATTAGAGGCACTTAAACAACTAATTCAGAAAATGTTGAGTTGTTCTGATGTTTAAATTTAGCCGACTTACAATTGAAGTGTTTATTAAGTGGAGATTTACACATCACTAAATCACAACATAAACCCCTGTAAGTTAGTTCCTATGTAGAGATTAGTTGTTACTTAATATTTCCACATTGCCAGGTTACCTAACTAACTGGACATCAATATTTTTTCCTACAGTGGCGAAGTGGTGACCCCGCCCTACTCTGCCCCTGATTGGCCAGCACTCATTGCCTTTATTGGTTTTGTTGGTTAGCTTTAAGCACGAGGAGTGAGATTGGTTAGGTGTAGGGTAAGAATATCAGGGTAAGCCAATCAGAGACTTTGCCAACCTCTGGAAAAAAAATATATCACTAACTCGATCAATTGGCAAAGTTAACGTCAAAAAACGGATTAATGATGATGTAAACAAACACAGTGCATCTCAAATTACAAAACAGAAAGCTAATAGGGATAGGCTAACAAACAAACAACACTGTTCAGGTTAGCAAATTCAGATATTTACCTGTCATTCTCAATTGCATGAACAATACGACTCTGAAACACATATTTCTCCATGTTTGCACTTATGAATAAAACAAAGTCACGCCTACATTTTTACATTTTGGTTGAGTATGCAGTTTGGCCCCATAAAACAATTATTTTTGGAAGTTATGTCATAGCTCGTGATGCTACAGTGACTTCCTTTTTACAGTTGATTTCTTTTCATTCACAGCGCTATTGATGTTTCCCAGCCAATCTTCACAACATTTAAGTCTTTTAATGGCGCCATGGGATTTAGTAAATCAATAATTTGTAAAAACTAGCTGGCAAAGTAGTTAGTTACTATGAACTTAACAAGTACACACAAATCTATTGATGGATGTACGAATGACTGGTGCATTCGGACCCATTTCTCCTGTCGTGACTATCTATCAATAAAACTGACCTCAAACAATCCTATAAAAATGAATGATGATTTAAAAACAGTCTTTTTCCACCTGTGATGAAAATGATGCGATGTTCTGATACACAAAATTAACGAAATAGGCTAAAGATTTTTTGTAAAATTGCTTACATTATACAAGCATGCTAATCAGAATATATTATAATATGTTATAGTTGCTAGATTGATAGTACGTCAGCATAAATCATCACAAATCATTGTTCAGTCATTCATTCATTTTGTCATATTAAATCTTCCGTACACAGCCATCTGTAATCCAGCATGTCTGGGGTCTAGACTGCAGCTTTCTTTATGATTCTGTATTGGAAAATGCTGGTAAGCACTGCACATACATACACCTACATCGTTACCATAGGAACCAAAGCCGAGAACCCAAATCTGACCCAACCACTTTTCAGTGCAGACAGATTGCTATAAATATCAGATCTGAGGAAAATAAATGGGATTTTCCTCCCTCCTCAAAACAACTAGAGATACACAAAGAGATCCCCCACTTGTATCCGTCTCTCGCTCTCTGTCTGCTGCCTGCTGTTGGCAAAATGAAATCTGATCTGGTTCCTTCACTAATTCACTCTCTCAGTCAACCATTATCCTATTCATTCATTCTTTTTTTCCATTCACCTGTTTATTCTCATTCATACTCATTCATTCAGGCGACAGAGCAGAGGGGGGAAAAAAAATCTATGAATGTATGCATGTAGGTAGCCGTTGCCATGGAAACTGGTCACCTGATACTGTCTTTACCAATAGGGATTCCCCTTTTTTTTGTGTGTGTGTGTGTGTGCCCTGTGAATTGGGATGGGATACAGAAAAATGAGAGAAGATCCTATCCTGCTTCTTTTTTTTCTGTGTCTGTGTGTGCATGTGTGTGACTCAGAACAAAAATAGGCAGATTCCTACGAAAAGCAATGTTGTCTTTTAGTTTAGGGTTTCCCTTTATCAGTTAAATGTAACCACCATCATAAAGTAATTTTCAGTGGAACTGTAACAGCATTAGATGAAGCAATTTCATAGGAAAAGCAATTTGTGAAGGTTAAGACATACTTAAATTTTACTCACAGTCACACAGTGCCAAAGTATAATTTGTCTGGGTATAAGAATGTATTATTTTATTTTTTATTTTATTTTATTATAATTACATGTTTGCTGCAGCATCTCAGCAGCTCTCACCTGGTGTTGTAGAATTAAAACATAAATAATAAATAAATAAAATAAAAATTACACTTACAAAATGTCACTTCCACAAATACATTTTTGATGATCTGTTTATGTGGAACATAATCTTTACTTGGTAATGGGTGACATTTAGAATTTACTGAAGTGTGTGTAAAAGCAACAGACCCTTCAGCTGAAGAGAAAAAAAAATCTATGAATGAATAGATAGGTAGCTGCTGCCATGGTAACTGGCCACCTCACACCCATTTTTACCAATGGGGATTCCCTGTGCGTTTTGAGTGTGTGTGTGTGTGTGTGTGTGTGTGTGTGTGTGTGTGTGTGTGTGTGTGTGTGTGTGTGTGTGTGTGTGTGTGTATGTATGTGTGTGTACTCCCTGCTCTGTGGAATGGGATGGGGTTAAGGAATGAGTCATAGGAGACTTTATTTTAGTCATTATGGTGTAAAATCTAGCAAACGTGTTATAAAAATATAAAAAAAGATCATACAACATGTTGAATGTATACACGTAAATGTATTCAGGCCATAACTGATGATGACGTTATATAGTTTTCTTAGTCCCATCAAAGGCCAAAAACAAATTTGTCACTGCAGCCAAACCTGCAAATAGCTCTTCCCTCTGTGCCATAAACCTTTATTGTTTTTCAAAAGCTATTAAAAAAACATCCTCAGTTGCATCGGCCTGTTCCTTCATCACAATGAACATGGTCAATCCCACATAAACTGTTCTGCTGCCGTAAATACTCACGACCACGCCACATCCGCAGCTGAAAATAGTACCCAATAAATACACAATTCACTGTGGGTTGATTAACATTTGCTTAAACGTGCAGTCCTCAGATGTTTAAGGAAGTTATTTAACCTTTTAAAAAAAAATCATGTATTTAAAAAATATATATATATATTTAATAGGAACTAATAGGCATAAGACTGAGTGTCACACAGGCTGGAGAGAGTATTATAGAGTAGTATTGAGAGATGAATATGTTAATTTTAGTTGTTTCAGTTGCTAATGGGTTATACGTTTATTGTGCTTATCATGGATTAACCAATTTATAGTTGAGGGACAAAAGTTCATGTTTTTATATTCTGACAGTCTCACTCAGACTAATGAATTTCCCCCATGATTGAAAAGTTAGCCATCTGTCTGCTGCTTTCTATCTGTCTGTGTATTCTTCCAACCTTCCGTTTATCTTCCGGTCTATTTCTCTCCCCCCCTACCTGCTTCTGTCTCCGCTTGTCCATCTGTCAGTCTTCCTGGGGGATTATTTTCCTGTCTGCCTTGATAGTTTCCCTGCTCCTTCTCATGCCACCTGCCTGGTTAATTTAATGACTGCAGTCCTGTTACATAACAGGCCCACCTACAATAATTACAGCATAACCACATCATCGTTCGTTTGCGTTTCTGTGCGATGGTTGCGTATACTGTCCGCTGTCTGTGTCCCAGTATATATCATCAGCCTGTGTGTGTGTGTGTGCTTTTCCAGTTGGAAGCAAATAGTAGAGCTGGCAAGTTAACATCCTATCAGCCAAACGCCCACACAGGCTCTGCTGGCCGTAGATAAATGAATCGGAAACGGAAACACTACCAAACACAGATAAAAATCTAAGCTACTGCAGCAGGTTGTGTTGCTAGTCTTAGATAAATCTGAGAGCAGGGAGTTTCCCCTTATTGTATATAAAAATACTGCATGCATGCATCTGTTTTCATATGAAGAGGATATTATTAGCAAATTTCAAGCATGTGTATTTTAAATTAACTCGTTCCTGTTTCAAGAAACCAGCCACTGTATGTTTAATCAGAAATCACACAAGTCAACAAAACTCCATAAAGATCAATTGACTGTTGATGGTAGATGGGCAACACTTTATATTACAGGTCTGTTATTTCTTAATAATTCTCTTATTTATAATCAGGTGCTTGTTTAATCAGTCTCATTGGGTTTTTAGTTAATGAACTAATTACGCTCTATTTTACCAATAACTTAAGGAAAAAAGTTTATTTATGGACATATGATATCATACCATACAATTTCAGGTATTAACAGACGATATGAACACATATGTCATGTGATGCTCAAAGATAGCCAAATGATCAGACTGAAGTCTGACCATTTTCCTTTATCTGTGCTTTTTCATGAATGTAGAGAGATTACATCCACCATTCTTTAAAAAAAAAATACTTTTCATTAGGTTTTCTTTTAAAGAACACATATAAACAAAAGTTGTACATATGTGCCAACTGGACACTAAACATATGCTCAAGAGAAAAAAAACAAAATAAAATAAACAACAGTAAGGCAGGATGTACACTATGTACACCTATGTATAATAAACCCACACACGTGCGCATATCCACATATGTACACTGTCATATTACCCATAATAATATATTTTAAAAATTATATTGGAAGATATGCCCTTAAAGTATATGACTGTTATACAAATTCAGGCCTTATAGTTTACACATGGATAAGGTATTATGACCAATTTTCGTCAAAGGCATCAGTTTGGGTTCTCAGTTTAGTTCCTCATTCCTAATCCCACCTTCACTGCTCAAATGTATCTCTAATGGGGGGAAACAGTCACCATTGAGCTGTTCATCAGATCTACTGTATATGAATCATTGACTGAATCATGAGTCTAAAACCAGTATGGCTCAAAGCATTCAAGAAATTATTAAGTCAATGTTTGGACATGTAATATTGACCTTTCATTACATTTTACAGTGGAAAAATGTCTCACTTCTCATCCACTTAACATACTTGATAAAGCCTCCTGGTGGACTGCTTGGTAAGACTTCCACTCTCTATGTCTCAGTATTACAGGACTGCATTGCACGCTACACGTCTTACTATGTCAGAATGGGCCTAATTGTACATTACATTAAACCAGAGGTATTCAAAGTGGGAGGCGGAACTCCCCAGGGGGGCTCCAAACAGTTTCAGGGGAGGCTCAGTGCGTGGAAGTGAAAACATATTAGTTATTACATTAGGTATCAAAAAGAGATCACATAGAATAGATTAAATGTGTGTGATTTGGTTACAGATATAGTTCAGAGATACACTAGTTTCGGGGCATTTTACTGTTTTTCCAGTCAGAAACTAATAGATGCCTTCAGACAATAAACGCCTTTTTTATTTATTTGGTGTAGTCTAAAGTATGTCAAACAGCAATATTGGATTATCTAGGCTCAATTGTCGAGTGTCTATGGGATCAAATAAAATAATCATGACCCATAGGCATCCAGGAATTGAGTGATACTAAGCAAGTAAACTTAAGGTGGGGGGGCATTCTCAGACTTTGAAAACCCCCACATTAAATCATTAGACTGATGCAGCGGAGAACACTAATATTCTCACTTTCTCTGTCTCTGACTCTCACATACACAAACCCACTCACACACACATTAGACTCAGACTACACCCACCACTAATGCTTCCTGTTTCCCTTTAATCAGAGCTCAGGTTTCAGGAAGACAGGATGCATTAGTGGTGAGAGGGGGAGATGGTCTGCATCAGCAGGTTGTTGACAAACCTGCCGGCTGGAAGCACCCAGCATCTGTATACAGCGGGGCCCAAAAGTCTAAGACCAATGGTGAATGATGAATGGGAAAGTGTATTTAAAAGTATATTTAAATAAGTTAAACCCGAAAGTTACAGCAGATATGGTAGAGAGAGTCAGTCAGTTACCGTGTCAAATTGCAACACAGATTGAGTCATGTCCGGATTGTGTTGTTGTGCAAATTCAGACTTGCTCACTCCTTTCCAGAATCCTGTTGATTGTCCTCTTGATCCTCAATAAGGAGGTTTGACAGAGGTCAGAGGTCAGGATGAGTAGGAACTAGCAAGGAGTCTTTCCTCAGAAATGCCTCATGAGTTCAGTATTGGGTCCTTATAGTTTGAACTCTCTCTTGATCAGAATGAGATTTAGTTGTACTTAACAAGTATATTCACATGTATCTAGAACTCAGTGAGTTGCCTCTGATGGTCGAGATAAAACAGAATTACTTTAGAAAAGCTAGTGAGTGGACTTATAGTCAAGGTCATTTTGCCAAACTGTAAAAATACAAACTTTCAAGGAAGAAATTTAGGGTATGAGTCTTTTTTAGCCAACAGTGGCACTAAAGGATAGCAATGTTAGTTGTTGGAAGTACCACTATGGTTTAGATCTCATAAAGGAGCTGGTGTGGCTGTAGACTTTTGAGACAAAGTATATAAAAGTATGTCTGTAAATTGCATTAAAAAAGTACAAATTTTCTATTAACAATATCTAAAACAGGAAATAATTGAAGCTTATGGGAGCCAGTATAATATAGATATATAAATAAAATAAATACAATATATAAATTGTAGTTACATTTTTAATTTATTGAAACAGTCAAAGCTAAGCACTGTGGTTGTTTCTGATCTGAATCTGCATTCATGTCTAAAGAATGTATGCATTGTATGAACAAGGTTTACTATATGATCAGTGATGACGGGCCACCATTGGATGAGAGTCATGATGTCTGCTCATCATCTGACCATCACATGATCTCACATCTGATAATCATCCTGTGGATAACAACGTCTTCTTTGACGGTTTTGTTAGACGTAAAAAACAGAGGCATGAAGTGATCATTATTCTGCTGAGTGACCAAATATGAATGGAATTCAAATCTGACTTGAGTACTTGTAGAAAATCATTTAAAAATGGTTAAAATAGTGGCAAAAGTTTTTGTTGTGTGATTTTTTGTTGTTGTTGTTGTTTTTTTAGGTTTTGTGTTATTTTAACTTTGCAAGCTTTTTCAGTACATTGATTTCTGTTTCCCTGCGCATTTGCATCTTTCTTTGCACACATTTAGCGTCTTTGTGCGTCATGTGTTACATGTACAGGAATGCAGGCCAGGAGCACTTCCTCTGTTCCTTTGGCAGCGGGCCCCGGAACTGCATTGGAGTGAAACTTACAGACGCCTTCCTTAAGGTGACACACACTTTCATTATATCCATTTCTCAAGCTGTCCATAATATTGTCTGTACTGTATGAGTGAAGGAGGTGAAAAGATGACTTAAGGGACACCTCTTTGACTTCAACCTACAGTATGTTGTGACTTTTGGTTGTATTTCAGTGTTCTTTAGGCAGAGAAACAGACACAAAGAAGAAGTTAAAATGATGAGATGTTTACACATTTGTGTTGAGCAGCCTTAACTATGCATTTTTTGTTTGAACTTATGGGTCATGTTTAGAGGAGGTAGAAAATAACAGTAGCACTGCTATGAGATGGAAATAACCAACAGGGTAATCCTTATTTGTTCACAGTTATCAGACCAATATAATTCACCTTGTTTAGAAATGCTACGCACAGTACTGTACTTTAATTTAGATGAATACAGCAAAGTTATTGATGTTGAAATACTTAAACCTGATTTCAGAATGAAAACATGAACAGGACCACATGAGCTATAAGCATCTGTGTCTGTTTTTGATTATGTCTGGTCCTCTGCACCAATCATATTTCAATATTTTAAAGAAATAGTACTCCTTCAACAATTTGATGACATTCCTCTTTTCATGATGTCTCACTGTTTGTTTGTAGACCTGAACACCTCTCTCAATCCTTGCCAAAGGTCAGCAGAGTTAGACATGCTATGGTTAGCTGTGAAACTGGAAACTTAAAATAGTGTGATTTAAGGATGAGATCAGAGATAATATACACTGTATAAATTCTGTTTTTAATTGCAAGTGAATGCGTTTGTTATGTGAGAAGAGTGGGAACTTTCAATTTGAGAGGACGCCGGTAGAGGAGTGACCTAAATGGGAAATAACAATACTTTAACTGTTGAGAACTGGCATTATTTAACATGTAAACAAAGAACAAAGGCAGTTTGATTAATTCAAAGTTTTCAAGCTTAAACCCCACTTAATGGAGCAAGAGAGGAACCAACAGTGACAGAGAAGGAGGTGAACCATCCCCCAGCCACTCAGTAAATAGAGCACTGCTCATGGGAATGATGAAACGCTTGGCTGTGTGTGCGTGTGTGTGTGTGTGTGTGTGTGTGTGTGTGTGTGTGTGTGTGTGCATTCAACAGTGATATCAGACGGATAGCCCCATATCCCCCAGGTACAGACTATCTTGTTTAAACCACCTGCCAGTCCCAACGGCAGCACTCACCATAGTCACCAGTACATACCGTATATACTCAGGAGAGACACACACACACACACACACACACACACACACACATACATAGCCTGTGGAGAGCACCAGAACAAGACAAGTGTGTTACAGGTGTGACAACAGCAAGGAGAGAGATTTGCTTCCCATGTGGGGGTGCTTCCTCTGGAAACAGGTGTGTGTGTGTGTGTGTGTGTGTGTGTGTGTGTGTGTGTGTGTGTGTGTGTGTGTGTGTGTGTGTGTGTGTGTGTGTATGTGTGTGTGTGTGTGTGTGTGTGTAGGACTGAGTCATCCCTCGTTGTTGCATTTTTGATAACTTGCAACATCCCAAATCTATATTATGTCTGTACGCATGTGTTGCTGTTTTTTGCAAGAGGACAAATGGTAGATCCGGCCTTAGTGACGGTAATCTCCCAGGGAACATACTTTCAGAGTGTTAGTTAACGTCTGACTCAACTCATGTGGACTGGTGCAATCTGCTTCCTTCCTTCTGCTCTCATCTGGCCTTTGTGGCCACACTCACTGAAGAGTGAAAAGCAGTTGACCTGAAATGAATGAGGTCATGAATACAAGACCGTGGTTCAAAATACAACATATATATTTTCTCTTTGTACAGTTCATGTGTTTGGCTGATGAAAAAGGCATCATGGTTGAATCAGTTATGACATCTAAAACATATGTTCTTGAAAAAATCGTCTTGAAATACAGGATTTTGATTGTAATAATTTGAAATTTGATCATTTATCATTGTAAACTGCATATGTGCCTTATGAGAACACAACAGCTTGACAGGAAAGCTTAGCAACAGCAGTTAAGGGTGGCGGGGCAGTGAACAACAAATTATATAACAAGTAGAGTATAACAAAATAAAGTTGAAAGATTCAGATGCAGATTCACTTCATAGGTTGTAACATAATAAATTAGTTGTTTTTAAGTCGGTGTCACCCTCTCACTCCCCAGTGTCAAGGCTAATACATACACAAACATTTTTTACACACACACACACACAAACACACACACACACACAAACACATGCGCACACGCAGGCACGTACACACATGCACACATACATTCATGAGTCATTGTAAATGTTGGGCCTGATTGAATGGCGCTCAGGTGAATTGTTCCCAGCGGTTTAATGATCTGCTCTCCTCTCATTCAGCTCTCCTCATTGTTCAGCTCATTTGAAATTGGATTACGTATTCTAGATAAGCAAAGGCTGTTTGTGTTTATTATTGCTTAAGAAAGTCGCTTGAATGGGATAATGTGGGCAGGCCATTGCTCTTTACTCTCCAAATGGATAATGGGTAGTCATCTTCTCATGGGTTAAACTGTAGAAATGAGAGACTGGTGGATTTCAATTCTCAGGCCAGAAGCATTTACCAAACTACTACTTTAAAGACCATTTAAATATGAGGCAAGTAAGAAAAATAATGTAAATACCTCATGGAAACTGTCATGTAAATTTATCACAAAAACATGGGTTGGTGGTATTTACGTTAAAGCGGAAATATCTTTTGAAAATTTTGAAAGAAGGGATTATACTTACTTCCTCTTAAGTAATGAAAAATTTAATTTCCAGCACACCCTTACTCAATTCACTGTTTTGCTGATACAGGATTTCTTAGTCTGGTATGACCACTGACCGTATATAAATATGGACGTCATGACAGTCCCCTAAAGGTGAAACCAAAACATCTGAATCACCCACTGGCAGCTGGCTCCAGGATAGGTCATAAACCCCGCCCCCTCCAAGTGCTTGCTTTTCTGATAAGTTTGTTTTTAATGAGTTATTTGACAATGTAACAAGCAGGTGTGATGTCATGATTGACAGCTATGATAGCCGCTCTCAGACCTTTGGGACAGCTGAGTGGGCGTGTTGCGCGGACGCTCATCCCACCACCTGACTCTACTGCACAGACTCTGGCTCCAAATGATGTCACACAAGCAAAATGGCAGCTCCTGGAAAAGAGATATTTGGACTTCACTTTTGCATAGTGGCAGGAAGTAGAGACGCATATTTAGTCTATGGATATTACCAGTAGCTTATGGTAACTAATGTTGGCAAACGTTTGAAAAATATTGCTGTATAACTGACACTACTGAGTCAGTTTCCTCACTTTATGACTTTCCTGCTCTTGCAGTGCTGTTAGATTGTGTTTGATGACTCACCATTATTTATTTAGTTTCCACTTGTGACCACAGATTGTTGGAAAAGGCTTACATTGTCTTGCTTTAAATGCAATTTAACAATAGTGATCAGCTGGTGAGCACTTTGATCTGTAGTTTTTCAAATAAATATTAGAGGGTACTAAATTACCTGTGCCTTTTAATTCCTGTAAACACATAAAAAAACTCAGCAAAAGTATCAATACTGTATTTCAAATGGAACTGTCTGGAAAGTCGAACTTAAAGGAATAGTACGTTTTATTGCACTTTAAGTTTTATAATTGGTTATTATAACATTTTAGTCATGAGAGTAATTGCTGAGATGTAGGATTGCAGAGACAACAATAAAAATGCACCCAACGGCGCAACAAGCACACATGTAATTTCACTAACAATCCCTCATTGCACCACAGCACAGTTATGGCAGGCATGTTAAGTCAGTGTTGAACCAGGAAGTCCGTTAACTGGCAGATTTTACAGTGAACAGTTTGGGTTGTAATTTGGTTTTCACCTGTTTTCTCCGGCTGTCTTTGAGCTGATTTTTCTTGTCCGCAGTACTGTAAAGAGCTGAAACATTTTCCCTTTGGCTTTAACTGCAGAAAGCAAAGCATTCAATTATTTCTATTGCCTCATTGAGCAGCATATACAATACCTGACCCAACTCTGCTTGTGATCATATACAAGAAATACCCACAGTATCCATCATCTTGTTTAGGTTTATTTTGCACCAATGATGCACTCGTTGAACCTCATCTCTCACTATAACCTGCTCTGCTGTGGCTGAAACACCAGACCATCTGCTTATTTAAAGTATGTCTGATTGGCTCTAAGCAGGCTGACCACTTGCACATACCACCACACACACACACACACACACACACACACACACAAGCACCCAGGAGGGCGTGACCAGAGTGAAAAGTAGACCGCAGGGATCTAGGTCAGAGATGTGACTCATCGCCTCCTTGCTTCATCCTCCCCCCGTTCCTCCCTCCACCACCCTCGTCATCCTTCCCCCATTCCCTCACTTCTTTCATCCCATCTTCTTTCCTGGTTCATTCATCCTGCTCCTCCCCCTTCCATCAGAATAATCTTCATTCATAAAGTGGAGGGAGGTGGGGCAACCGTGTGTTACTGGGGGATGCCATAGGTTGGTTCCGTGGCTGGGTATCAGCCAATGAGGAAAGCTGGCTATGATGTCACCAGCCATGAAGCTCTGAGAGTACTTGGTATGTAGAACAGAGCAGACAATTAGGTTTTTCCTGTATTATAGTGCCATAGTTCAACCTTTATATACAACTGACTGGACATGGAATGAGTGTAATTGAGGAATTTTTGATGAAAAATGAACATTTGATATAGTGAAAAAGGTCTGGTTGAGCTTTGCCAGATGGTCAAATGAGAACTGATGTAAAGAAAGCTTTTTTAGAAAAGCTCCATATGATTCAATTGAAAATGGATTATTAACTTTTATAATTTTTCTTTCCAAAAGTAGGAGTTGTGTATGATGAGTCATTACTGCAGTCAGCCAAGTACCAACAACCTAATGTTCCCTTTCAGCTTGCCTGCTATTTCCAAACCTATGAAACAGCATACAAACAAACAAAAAGTGTTATGGAGGCTGGATCTTTGCAAGTCCGAGGCTTATTCAGCGTTGGTGGAAGCTCTAGCTCTGCCAAGTAACCATTTATTTTTGCTTAGGAAATCGTCATCTAAGCCCCCGCTGCTCTTAACTCTAAATATCATCTGTCAGGCACGAAATTAAGTTCTGTTTATGTCTGAAACTGAAGTAACAACAGAAAGCCAGAAAACAGTTTTTTCTTGTGTTTTGCTGTCAGGAGGCGTGCATGTACCTGTTAAAGCACTACGACTGGTGTTTGGAGCCTCCATCGCAGGACCTTGAGTACAAATGGCTGCCTGTCTCTCGCCCCGCCAACCCCCCCACCATCTCCTTCACCCGACTGGATCCAACTAGATCCGACAAGATCGACACTAGATAAGATGCACAGTGTGTTTAGTGATGAACCAATTTTTTAATTTTTAATTTTTAATTTTTTTAAATAAAACCATTCGACCATTATAAACTACAGATGGGAAGGTTCACCTTTTGGCATCGGTGCACCAGCATAAACATTCACAATGCAATTGCCCTGATTTAAAAAAGTGTGCACCAGATACACTTGCGAACATCTTTGCATCAGATTTATTTATATATAATTATTAGTAGAGTCCATATGCATTTATTATTTAGAAATGTGACCAATAATTCAATATTTAAATTGATACCACCTTTTGACTGGAGCTGCTCACAGAGCATATGCATGTAAACTGGAGAACACTACACTACAAAGACTTGTGAAAAGGCCTGTTTGTAAAAAGGTATAAATGTTTTTTAGGGCTGTCACTGAAATTCAAAAAATGTGTTTGAACATGGGGGGAAAAATTTGTATTCTACCTGTAATGATCTGTTCGAAATGTAGGCTCCAGTCTACGCATCAGACAACTTGAAGTAATTTTTCCGTGTGGTGCAGCAGAAGGCGCTCTAAAACTTCACTAGCTTGACTCACTGCTTGCTGTATTGACGTTTGCAAATTAAGCTAATGTTAATGTAATGTTGTTTTATTAAAATGGAGGACAAATAGCGAGCATCCTACGCAGATAATCACTACACAAAACATCTGAAGTATTTTGGGTTCCACACTTTGACCGGCAAAGTCAGAAACAAAGATAAAGCTGTTTGTCAACTTTGTAAAAGGCAGCTGTCTTTGCACATTATTCTGCACACTGACATGCATGGGGGGAAGTGGAATGCACATTCAAATTAAGTCGAATGAATTGCGGGTCATTTCGATTTTGTTCAAACTAGATTTTTTGAAAAAGTGACAGCCCTAGTGGTTTTTAGAGATCAAAAAAGAAACAGCATAAAAGAGGTGCCACTGAGCTGCCGTAGTTGAGAAACAAATATGTAAAGTAAAAATGGCACTTTTCAGTTAATTTATGATTTACTGTATGCTTAAAGCTACTCTTACCTTTCCTTCATTTCACACAGCACTTTGAAAAAACTTGAACAGAAACAACCCCTCCTCCCTCCTATGTCCCACCCCCGCACTCCCTTCTCCTCTGCGATCGCGCACTATATATATATATATATATATATATATATATATTTTTTTTTTTTTTTTTTTTTTTTTTTTTTTTTTCTTTTTCCCCGTGGGAGCGGCTGGAGGTGGAAGCCGTGGCCCGCTTTTGTCGGTCATTGTAAGTCGCTACTGGCTGTTTACGGCTATCTCCGTGGATCATGGATGTATTATAATGCCGTGGATCCACAACAGCCTCTCTTCCGCGTGGGGGTCCGCACAATTACATAATGCGGAAGGGGAAAACAGGCAGGTGGCTCGGCCAATCATATCATTCGGACCGAATGATATGATTGGTCAGAGTTGTCACAGAATATTATGAGAATGGAATAATGATTAGTTTCTATGCCTGGTGAATCTCTCTAACATTTTAGAATGCCATTACCTTATTAATAGCATTTTAACCTAAACAAAAAAATGTGTAAAAATGTAACAAAGGTAAGGGTAGCTTTAAGAAATAAAATAAAACTCTGTACATTATTGAGTTGCATAGCATAATTTTTTTGCATTGTGTCAAATTACATTCAAATTGTGTCCTGTCATATCAGTTGTTGCTTTAATGTATTGGATTGTTTGCAATGCATCCGCCTCCGAAACGACGGCTCTGGATCAAATTTGCCTGTCTAGAATGTGCAGGAAAAGCTGGAGCACACAGAGGGAAGCCAGCAAACTGCAAGGCTTTCCCCTGCTGCGTATGATACAGTAATCATTGTGGGGAAAGCCGAGGAGTGTGCTAGTTTCACTCTGTGTGTCCCTCTGCCAGATACTCTGCTGCTTTCCTTGACAAATCTATAGTGGAAGACAAAATGAATGAGTCATGATAAGTCCTCCGTTGTCAAATCTGAGACTACTACTGTAGATGGCATTTTTTGTCCTTTTTTAAAGTCATTTATTATATGGTAGTTAACATGTGAAACTCTTTTTCTCATTGAATTAAATCACTGTAACCTTACTCATACATCACATGTTCTACATTGAATTGAAATGTAGCTTAATTACCTACAAATAACCACCCAAAACTGCAGCTTTTATGTTAAAGAAGTAGCATTATCTTCACGCTGCACTATCAATATTTAACCTATTAAATTGAAAGGAAACACACGTGCACACAGGAACACAGAGGTAAACCCTCAGATTCCATCACTTCCTCCAAACCTGTCCCCCCCCACAACCACCACCTAGCAACCACCACTGCTTAGCAACAGTTCGTCAAACCGACACTGACTTGCTTCCTCTTAGTATGCAAGTCTCACAGAAATACGTGCACACACACACTAACCTGGTTATTTTTGAAAGCATTCAGTCCGCAGTGATACACACACCATCTGAATCACACGTAAATGATGCCAGAAGGTGCTCCAGAGCACAAGGCTAAGTTTGAAATAACCCGAGTGACCTGAATGATAAAGCACATACACTCATAGACATAGTATTCAGATGAAGCGTCAGGTCTTTTTGTTCAATTATTTGTATTACCTTAAATATTGTGTATATTTGCATTGATCTTTATGTGTAATGGTTTGATGTATGAGACAGTGTCTAACTTCATGTAATGTTAATCAGATATACATGTTTTGAGATAATAAGACATATATTCTATATTATCATGTTACCGTGTCATTTTTATGAGTCTGTGTGCTGTGTTTTATGCATGTACTGTAGCTTTCTCTTGTCAAATTTACAGGTGGAATATTTTAATTTTAATTTTAAATGCCATTATGTTATTACGGTCTGGCCTTGTTCTCAGTTTGGAGTTTAGGATTTTTGATCTAAAACATCAAATGTTGTCTAATTTATTTTATGCACATTCTTTTTAAAATCAAAAATAATTCTTTTTTAGGCTACTTGCCAGTCAAACACTGTTAATACTACAGCAGATAACAGCATAAATGTGTTAGAACATTAAAAATCAAACATTTTGAAAACACATTGAAGAAGAGAATAAAATCAGTCCAACTAAAATTTAGCTGAATTATAGCAAAAAAAGAATATAACAAAACAAATTAAAGGATAGGTTCAACTTTTTTCTCATGTGTCATAAAACAACACTCAAATTCCCAAATGAACATTAAATGTTTTTCTTGCTGTAATCATTCCTCCTCTTCATACCAGCCAGTAAGAGATCCCTTAATAATGCATTTTCAAGCTAAGTGATGGAGAACAAAATCCATACTCCTTTTATTACGAACATGTATTTAAAAGTTTATTTGAAGCTAATATGGGACTTTCGCCGTCCAAATCAATCAAATCAAGTCAATATCTTTTTAGTGCCAAATTCCATCTTTTTGTTACCATCCCACCTCTGTCTGTTGAGACACAAAGAGGGATTTTTATACTGTGTAAGAAATCCACTTTATTTGACTAGCTCATATTATCTTCAGATACACATTTGAATATACTTTTGCCCAAAGTGAGAAATGTGGATTTTGTCCTCCATTTGGAAGGGATCTAACGGTCAGTTGTAAAACTTGTATCAGTGTTCATATGGACACCTCACTAGTGCTTTAAGACTGAATTAAAAAATTTTGAACCTATCCTTTACAGCGCATCAACATTCATGCTTATAACTGTATTTTATATATTTATTATACATATTAAGTATTTTTTACCAAGAATATATGAAACCAGTTTAATCTGAACTGGAACCTCTTCAGCTACAGTGTGAATGAAGCCTGACTTGTGTAATATGTATGCAATGTGAGCTATGCTGTTAATGCTGTCTGCAGTCTACATAATCAGCTACATATGCGTGTGTCACAGAAAGATGCTTTTGTCCTGTGGTGAGCTACTCAACAATCCTGCTGTGTTGTCTCTGCTGCTCTGCATGTGCACACACACACACACACACACACACACACACACACACACACACACACACACACACACGACTATACTCTTTCCTATGCACACAAAATTATGCTGCAGACATGAATATTTCCCACTTGTCTCATTTTCGCTCAGTTGTCTGCGTTTCTCTGTTTTTCTCTCTCTCTCTCGCACACACACACACACACACACACACACACACACACACACACACACACACACAGTTGCAGACATACATCACACTGCATCTGGCAGAAAATGGGGTTCTTGTGAACAGAGTGGTATGACTCACTGCTGTCCCTGCACTTCATCCATTAGCTGATGCTCCAACTCGCAACAATTTAGGACAGGCGAGAGCAACTTATTCTGAGCCCTCTTGCACACAAGGACACGGTTTTGTTTTATTTATTTTTGTCTTTTTCATGTCGTTTTTCTTCTTAGAACTATTTGATTGTTCCATTTACCTACCTAATCCTGTTTAAACAAGTTAGAAGACATTTGCAGACTACACATTGGAATTACAGTAACCTGCTACCATTGTTTTTCCTCTGTTACAGCTTAGTGTCTGGAAATCACATATTTGAATGCAATTTAACTTCCAATGAACTGAATTCCTTTATGGCAGCTGCTGCTTTGAGTCTGTAAAGTGGAAAATACACAGCGAATCGAAACTTTCTCGATTTTGGTAATGAATAGGTGAATATCACGTCAACTGTTTTGTTTTTTGTCAAGTTTTTTTTTAATTATCACGTTATTGTGGTTGAGTGCAACTTCCTTCTCGTATGTGATTGGGTAGTTTTTGGAAGCTCTTATATGTAAACATATGAGTCAACTGCAGAAAAGCATTGCAGAATACAAACAATAAGCAAACATGGCAATCCTGAAAGGAATCACGTAAATTTGATACTTTTAACATTATTTAGGTGATTCTGAGATCATTTAAAAACAGTCTGCATTACCAGACAAAAAGACAAAAATGTACATTTACCCAAAAATTTGGCAACAAAATATTCATGGTGATGAATGACTTGTCTCGAGGCACATTTAAACTGTATATAAACCAAGGGAATGAACTGTAAAGCAGAAAATAAGCCCAAAACCTTTAAAACCATGCAGCATATGGTCTTTCAACTACTGATATTCTATTAATGCACATTTAATAGATTAAAAAAACGGATTTCATTCAGACACATTGCCTGTTGCAGACATTCATTGCAAAAACTTTTAAAGTTTCTATGTGTAGAATTATGTATCAGTTTACATTTGCTAATCATTTTTTATTGCCAATGAGTAAACGGGTTGTAACGTAACAAAGAAAGAGACTTTCCCAAATTTCTCAGTTGTCTAACAGCCTGTGGACTTCTATGCGAATGACCAGGACTGGATATTGATGTTTTTCCCAGCTCCAGAGTGCCTTGGCTCTCTGCTGCTAATGTCAACAAACGACCAACATAACAACAAAACAACACAAAAATGGTGCTATCTGTATAGAAACACCCTGCAGATATTAACTCTCCAACTAATGAGACAACCTGCAGCCCTCCGCTGTTCCTCGGCCGCAGCTCAATGAGCCAATTGGTGTTTTGTAAACACGGCGGGTAGTTTGCAGGTCGAGTCAGGTTTGAGTGGTTGATTAACTTCTGTTTTTTGTGGGTTGGGCGGTGCAGATTGACTCTCACTGGCCAGTGACCACAGCGCAACAGGAGCCTCTTTGAGTGTGTTCATGTGTGGGCTAGCGCCCATTAGGCCAACTCAACGTTAGAGATCTTTTATGTTATTATGAGCGCTGTTAGAGAGGAAAAAGACCACTTGTAATAGTTGCATAGGGAAGGGGGAGCATACACAAACAGGATGATAAGTGCAGTTCAGTTAACTGCCACCGGTGTCACTAATGAGAAGGATTTTCTGATTCTTACAAATACAACCTTTAAGTCACCTGATACATAGATCAGCATTTTATGTGGCATTTTTGTTGCATTCCAAGCATCTGTGTGTTTTATTGTAGTCCACCCCTCACATTTTAAAACAACTGAAAAATGAGCTGACCACGTGCCCTCAAACAATGGCTGGATGAATTTGCTCTTGTGAATGTAGTCTTAATGAATTTGACGAATGTGCTGAGCAGAGGTGGCGAAAGTAAGTTTTTTTCTTTCATATGCGTGGATAAGTGCAGCTCATTTAGAAGTAAGTGGAAGCTCAAGTTTTTATTATGCATACAGGATCCTTCATTCAATAGAGTTCATAGTGTTTGTCACACATGTAATTAGAGCATGCAGAGGTTATAATAGACATTAGATAAAATCTCTTCACGATTCATTCAATTTAAACTAAGATTTGAAAGGTTGAAAATCCGATAAACTTTTTACATTTGAAATTGTTTTTGGGAAAGAGGACTATCAGTTTGTCTGCCAGATGATGTTTTATGGAGGGACAGGTCAATAGATACAAAACAAAGGGAGAAATAAACAGTACACTACAGGTGGGGTCATTTTCAAACCAGGTTATGGGGAAAAGGAAATCATGTCGGACACGCACACACACACACTGACGCACATGTTTAACAGGAGGTAGGACAGTGTATCCAGATGGCAGAACAAAGCCTGAGGTCAGTTTTAATGAGCAGAGCTAATTACCACATGACTGTCCTATCTGTCCACTCCCAGTGGAACTGTTGGCCTTTAATAGGGTATACAACAGGAAGTAAGGGCAGGAAAACCCCATCCCTTACCACGCACACACACACACACACACAAACACTGTAAACAAATGTGTGTTATGCACCAGGCACACTTTCACAAAGACACTAGACCGATTTTGGTCCTTGATTTCAAACAAAGGCGGGCTTGTCAATCTGTGACCATTGATTTTCTGTAATAAAACGTATATAGCAACTTGTATGAACTTTAACCAGCTAGCTTATTTATGTAAACTCCAGTAGTTGGCTGCAAACACTGTCTCCATCTGATTAGTTTTGAAACAATGTAAAAAGGTGTTAAACATGTAATTTCTTGACTATACATACATGATATAAAGACAAAGCTCAGCATTGTCCCCAGATGATGATTCATGTAAAAGACATGTAAACAAGGGGGAAGCATTGTTCTTGTATTACTGGGCAGAGCTAGAAAACTAATGCAACACACAGTTTGTACACATTCAACACAAAGATTCTTAAGTAGTAAAATGCACACAAGATGTGTGGTGATGGAATTACTGTTGTTACTTTGGAGAAAATAATCCACAAAACTGTACAACCACAAACTTTATGTTTCCTTTGTATCAGCTAGTATCTCGGTTTCATTGTTTTGACGTCTACAAGTGTTGTCTATCTTGTAATGGAATCCCTGCAACAATTTTCCAGCCCTCTCACAAACGCACAGAGAGACACACACACAAACAAACACACTCCTTGCTGCTTACTACTGTGTTTATCTGTGCTCAGACAGGCAGGAAGGAAAAGCCATTAGTCACTGAGGTGCCATCAAGCACTGTTTAATTGTCTCATTTATCTTCCCTGTGCTGCCGAACCACGTTCTGCTGCTCAGATTCACCGGGTTGCCCTCAGGAGCCGAGCACTCTGCCAAATATAAGTAGCCTGTGTTTTAATGTGTGGCTGTCAAGGGTCCTGTGTCTTCTGAGTGTCTCTGATAGAAGTTGAGAAGTGGTCAGCTAGGTGCTGGCTATTCTGTAACATCAGTTGAGTTTCAAGTCCATAGATTATTAATGAGCTTTCAGGATGTGTGGACGCAGCTCAAAATCTATATATATATCTATATATAGTTGACAGCACTGGAATCAAAAAGTGAAAGCCTTCATGTGAGAATTTTGCTTTATAATTTGTAATTGAGTTATTAGGATCACAATATTAATTTTCAGTTTGCTGTCAGAAAAGGAATCTGTAAGCTTCAGTCCAGTTGCTGAGCCTTTCTGTTTTTTTTAAATCCTTTTGGGGATCTTGGCAAATTCATCCACCCTTTTATCAATTTGATCAAAGGAAAGTGATGGTACAAGTCATGTTTTCAGCCATCTTGCACAAGCTTTAAATTTCTCACCCTGAGTATGACATCAGGAGAAAATGGCCACTGTGTCAATATGGTCCATAGAAGAAAAGACCCCTTGATTTAGAGGAAAAGTTAGAGGATCATTAAGTCAGTAGGCTACATCCTCTGGAGACCCTGAATATCTGTACTCAATTTCGTGATAATAGTTTGTGATATATTAGACTAGATCAGAATGCTCCACCAATCAACAGACATTGCCATACCTCGAGCCATGTCACTAGTGTGGTCTAAAAAAAGATTTAAGTCATGCTTTTCTTACTGTAAGTTTGTCGGAGCCATCTTAAAAGACGAAACCTATGTATGGATGTTTGAGTTCATAAACTCTTGGTAAAAAATGATTAACACCAATTTGCCCCTTCATTTATTTTATAGAACTGTAAAACGTAAAATAATTTACATTACCATTGCCATTTTTCCATTGAAAATACTGGGTACTTTCTTACAAAGTGAGTCAATGATGAACAACTAAAATACTGTAAATTAAATCAGTGATTCATGCTCAACTTCTCTCTCTTCTCTGCATTTGTGAAACTCTCATGTTGCTTCTTTTTACAATAGATTGCACAAATACTATTCCTATAAAACATAATACCTGAATTAAATGCTTTAATGACAAACAACTAGAAATGAATCTGCATAAATGATATAAATGAACTGCTACAAGTCCTGTTAGATGTCTTTGCACAGAGATTATCTTGTCCCTGGTGTTCCTGATGCTGAAATAACTCAACCACATACTATGCATGAAGACTATTTTGGGACTAGCTGTCATCCTCTTGTGACTCTTATTATAATTTCAGAATTAAAATCAAGTGTTGTTCCATGATGTTGCAATTGTAATCTGAGAGGGAGAGTGGGAGAAATGGAGAGGAAACAGGGGAGTCGTTGAGTGTTTGGGAGTACAGTAGAGTGAGAGCATCCCTCTCCAAACTCCCTCTGTCACTGACATACTCTCACTCTGTCTTTTAAACACTCTCAGCCACTCTTCCTCCTCCTCTGTCTTTCATATCACTCTTCTCCATCTCTCCCTCTTTCTTGTCTTTGGGTATGCAGTCATTCATTTCAACATCATGGAACAACACTTGAACTGTTTTTAGCTGCCGGGGTAATAGTTCGGTCTTCAGTGATGAGAGGGTGGAATAGGAGCGAAACGACGGGGCAGAGGGATGGAAGGAATGAGGGGAGGGGAGGGGAGAGGTCAGAGGAGAGGAGAGGAAATAAGGTGTGTAGGGGAGGAGAAGAGACGGGTATTTAAATTAAAAGTTCAGCCAGAGAGGAAATCTGAAGGCCAACATTTGACAGCAGTCTGTAACTACAGCCAACTTTTGTGCTCTGGTGACATGGACATGCTGCAGACAATAACAGGACTGGTTTGGTAATGTTATCTGAAATCTACTGTGCCCTGCTGTGTTAGACATTTTTTAAAAAGAAAGAAAAGTGACCCCCTTTTATTAGAGATTTTGGTCTTCCCTAGGAAACATTGGGCTTAAGGCTGAGTGCCACACACCGGGTAGAAAAGTCACATTGTTGGTTTTTTGTAAACTGATTAAGGAAGGGCTTTGTTTGTGATTAAATAAAACTATATAAACGCTGCCATCAAATTCAAAATTGCCTTAATTTTGTCTTAAAATGGTAGAATTTGTCCCTTTCAACATTTGATATGTTTTCTATGTTCTATTGTGAATATAATATGGTTTTATGAGATTTGCAAATCATTGCATTCTGTTTTTATTTACATTTGACACAGTGTCCCAACTTTTTTGGAATTGGGGTTGTAGTTTAGGGTTAAGGTTAGGGCTACAATATACACACGCAAAGGTACATATCCCCTTCCTTTCCACTGTATTTCAATATCAATCTCTGTTAAATGTATTATTTTAGCCAACATTAGATATAGACACAGTATGTTTCGTTGATGCAAAAAAAAAAAAAAACATGTTTTGATTGAAATGTAATCCTGTCTGTCTGCCTGTCAACACTCACTGGGGTATATTGCCAAAAAGTATCATAAATCAGGCACACTTACCGACTGCAGACACACGTGAGCAAGCAGTCGAACTAGGGCGCCATCTAGACATTCTTACCCTAAATCTGTGCCGTTTGATCGGTGCTGCAGAGTTCTGTGAAAAGTATGTTTATCCTCAGCTGTTAGGAAAGCTGGCTTCTCCACACGCTCAGATATAGAGACAACAATAGCCGGCCTGTTTCTTTTACAGCTTTAGCCGTGCTCACACAGTTTGAATTAAAAGGTCAGGCCACCTTACCAATAGTCCTCCTTTCACTCCTGACCATAACTCACACATAGTGAAGTCAGCTGCTCATTCAAGTAAGTAAATAAGCAAAGTAGTGGTCAGCATATTTCAGGTGAATAAAAAATAGAGACGATTGCATGATTTTACATGCAGAGCTAGTGACAGTATACATTGTTTTGAGTACACAGCAATGTATTGTACGAATGCAGAATACGTACAGAATCTCAGAGTTTGGGGGTTGACAGTAACTTTTCTCTGGAGACCCTGAACTTACAGGTGAATGCTTCAATTTTCAGATGGGCAATGCAGCAGCTTGCATTGGCAGAGCCACAGTGAGCAGAGCAGAGATGCCTTAAATAAACCACCCTGTTGGCAAAGGTTGCATTGAAGATGTCAGTGAAGGTACATCACGTGTGACTGCAACAGCCAACTTGAGTTGTCTGCTTGAACTAGCTTGCAGAGTGTCAGCTGTTGTTGAGACTGTCAGAGGTGTTGATTCAGCTGATGGTTATTTTTTGAGGATATAGCTTGTAATATTGTCAAGCAAATATTCTTTTAGGTGTCTTGTGCTTCAATGCCAGACTCCTATAATCTGAGTGCAGGTGGTGGAGTGGAAGACCTGCTGTTTGTTAAGTAATATGGAAAAAGTCCATGACATATTGGATTGGGGCTAATTGCTGTAAGGGTCCTAAATGTGGCTTCATAGTTAAAATCTCTCCTGAACATGTTATAACAAACCTTTTCTCAGTTCTATTAAGGCCTTGTTCTAATATTGTTGTCTCAATTCAGTGCTACATCCTCGCATCTTCCATGCTGTGTCTTTTCCTCAGAACGTGTCCCAGTGGGAGTGTAGGAGGAGATGTTTGTCTTTGCGCAGTTAGAGAAGATAACTGTAGTTGGAACAACACAAAGACATCAATGCAAGCACATCATGTTTCTTCCAAACTGAGGAATGGGTTTGGTGTTTGGCTGGCTCAGATCGAATGAGTAGGAGTTGTACTGCGAGTTCCTGCAAACTTTCCAGCGTTCTATCCTCCTCCTGGGGTTTAGATGGTTTCAGGATTTGACGATTGAATAAAGTATTAAAAGGCTGCCCACAGTAGTGTCTTCTTGAATGTGATAAACAAGGTGATCTTCCAGTACAATGAAGATTTGTAATATTCCCAGCATGGCCCCAAAATATTATCAACTGTTTCCTGGCAACCATGTTTCTATTCCATTAAAGCACAATGCTGAGGCGAATGTGTGATGGGCTTTAGGCATAATTCATGGGAAACATTTTGAAGGAGGAGGCATTTCCCCTGCAGCAAGCATGGGAACTGGTTAGTGGGACATATCTGATATGGACGATACAGTCATCTTTAAAGAGTAAAATCACTCAAACTATCTTGGTTCCCAGAATTGGGGACACTCTCAAAATTATGTAACTTCCTGTATCTAACAGTCCACCTCCTCTAAATATTGTCCAACCGTTGCTCTTTACCAAGAGTTGGCTATTTATAGGCTTCTTGTTAAAGCAAAGGGCATGGGCAGTATTGCTTGCAGCATAAACAGTCAATGAGTATCCATGGCAAAGTCAATTTGGATAATGCAGTAAGCTTTAAAAGAGCAAAATATCATGTCATATCAGCCACAACACAATGAGATTAGCTGAGAGGTCCAGTAAATGTGACTTGACCCTAACATCTGAAGAGTAGTGATATTTAGTGGTCTGCTTGGAAGGTATTATGGCAGAGAAAAGGACTGTTCAATTAGATTAAATAGAACAAGACTGTGATTTTAAGACAATGTGATGCTTTTGTAACCTGTGACAGCAGAGAGCAATTTGACCTTTATGCCTTTATTTAATGTGGTGTAATTTAGAACATGAACGACTGTGTCCCAGGAAGCCATGACAGTGTGACATTGAGCCAGCACACGCAATACCAGAGGCTACGTGCATAACACAACAACTGCAATGATTGAGTGGATTTTTTTTTTCCATTTACACAGAAGATCTGTAAAATACCAATCAAAGGGAACATTTATTAAGGTAACGTTGATTAATTTTTAATTTGATCATTCTTATAATTTTTTTTAAGTGTCAACATTTTATGTTGTTAATATACCTTTTATTTTATCCATAGTTGCATCACACCTTATAAAGTCAATTTAGATTTGAGTGCTACAAACTAATCATTGATTACATTTTTGACATATACCTGCTGATGATGGTACAGGCTCATATGACAAATACATGTTATGAATACTATAAAGAGCTAAACAGCCATGTGTAATGGTTGCAAGTCATGACAGCTGTTCTAGCTGTTGGAGAACCTTACTGGTGTAACGCTATTAATGAAAAGGCACTTTTTTATTTCCCATTTGCTTCACTGACAGATGTAAAGACTGGTGGAGAAGGCAGTGAATTAATATGAAAACGGCTACTTCAGGGCATGTCTTTAACCATTTATGGCTAATTGTGGGAGAGGAAATGAGTGTTTTGCACATGCAGCCAGGTGCTTAGTGACTGAGATTTATAAAACAGAACTATGCGCACACACGGATTTACAAATCTGATGACTACCATCATACTATAATGACAACATGTCTTTGGTGTGTTTTGTGGATACTAGATAAACATCAGATTTTTTTCCATCACACATTGCTCTCTTTAGAATAAATAAAATCATGTGAGTAACTGATCAGAGCAGGTGAGTTCATAGTGGAATCAACATGGTTACAGAAATGGAGTCAGTAGGATCCTTACATCATCCATCCATATGGTCACATTTTATGAATCAGCTTAAATCTATTTATTGATTTGCACATTATGAATATATCAAGTTATACATTTACACAGATACACTATATACACATACACACACATACTGTATACATATGTATAATAAAAAAGGAAAAGAAAATTGCCTGGAACACTGAATTAAAAATAAAATGCCTGCATCACAGTCATAAGTGTGCAGCTCTCGCCTCCGTCTTCTTGTCAGTAGTTTAATCATTTAGTGGATCCAAACTTGTAATCTTCCACCCACGAGCCCAAGTCCTCAACTTCACCATGCTCCCTAGGAAATTATTTTATGCAGAAATCTTGTGAGCATCTCATCTCCACTTACTGTACTGAAAGCCTGTAGACTCATTCTCATTGACTATTGTTTCAGTAAAAACACACACTTTTTGGTCTCTCTCAGTTATGATGACATTTTTACTCACCAGCTTGTTTGTAGAGATACAAGTGTGTGGCAACACTGGCAGAAAAGTGAAAAGACTGGTTTTAAACTATTCCCCAGGCTAACTATAGTATGGCAATAACCTGTCCTGGCCAAGTCTCGCTTGCAAAAGAGGTTTTAATCTCAATATGACTTCCTGGTTAAATAAAGGTTAAATAAAACAATAAAATGTTGAGGTTAACTACTTAAACCTAAACCTAAAAGGTCTATTCCCTTTAGTTCACTTAAAGTAGTTTTGCAGTGAGTCAATAATTTTGGGCTGCGTAGGTAAATCTGGCCATCAATAACATTTTTATCAGCTTTCGAAGTGTCTAAGAGACATTGGCTTGTCACAATACAGTTCTTTAGAATATTACATCTTTAAACTTCAAGCCAACTGGGTGTGTGTGGATGAGTAAATCATGATAACGAGTAGCTGTCACTTACTAGGGCGTGTGTTGGTGATAAATGTTATTGTTTTAAAATCATATCTTTTCAATCTGGAGTGCACCTACGAGAGAATTAAACCAAAGTCTTTTCTTGGAAAAAGTAACACCTGTTCCCACATGAACAAGCTCTGGTGCATTTTAAAAACACATGTCCAAGCAACAGACATCTTGTCTGCCTAAGTGCACTATTTATCTCTCTAAAACTAAACACACAAAGGTATATAAATAGTTTCATTTATCGATCTATTCATTTATTCTAGCTAAACATTTTTGGTCAATAGGCTATATTGTTTTTCTGGAATTCTTGTGATTTTCTTCAAGTGTACCTGGAGAATCATCTGAAAAGAAGTTAGTTACTTAGTTAGTTAGTCAATGAGTTAGGTCATTTACTTGTTAGTGTGCTTACTTACTAGTTACGTACTTGGGCTATTCACATACTTGCTAACTTGCTTACTTAATACTTACCTACATAGGCTACTCACTGACTTGCTAACTTGCTAACTAGTTACTCACTTAGGCTATTCCCTTATTTGCTTACTTAATACTTACTTGTTCGCTTACTTACTAATTACTTACTTGCTAACTTGCTTACCTAGTAGTTACTTACTTGCTAACTTGCTTACTTAAGGGGCATTCACACCAAAAGCGCCTGGGGCGAATTGAGCAGCAAGTCTACATAGAAAATCAATGTAAATGGCGCGATAACACACGATTTTATATCAGGCAGCGCGAATGGATCATCTGAAGCGTCTGAAGGGGCGCGAATAAAGTTGGAAAAATGTAACTTTTCAGGCGACATCGCGCCGCGACATCCAATCAGCGGCGAGTTTCTCCCCGAGTTTCTCACATCCGTGACGCAGGCGCGAATGAATCGATGATCCAAAAATTGAAATTTATGATCAAGCGGCGCGATAGAAGCGATTCAAATGTTTTTTTTGCGTCAGACGCTTTTGGTGTGAACGCCCTTTTACAGACCTCTGAAGTCTCACGCATTGACCGTGAGACACACGCATTTTAAGCAGTTCACACGCTCACATGCCACACCTATCATTTCTCGTGCTGAGAAGTGATAGATCCCACTGCACAGAAATTAATATATTATACAAAAATTAACAGCGAGGCGTTCATAGCTGTCCAGAGTTAGCGACCTACCAGCCAATCAGAAAATAGTATTTCTTGTTACTTGGTAAATTCGGAAAATAAGTCTGCGGTTTGCTATACATCTACAACAGTAAAAAAAATATATAAATTACACAAGGAATCCAGTTGAAAGGAGGCATGAAAGTCAACACAAATTCAAGTTCCTCCATGAAGCTTCACAGGGTTTAAGTGAAAGCATCTACATCTCAGAGTTTCTGATGTGCATAACCAACAAAATAATATAATAATCTTGACTTGCTTGTTTCTATTTTTACAGTTTAGCATGACATGAGAACAGGAAGCAAGCAGGAAGAGAGAGCTTGTCAAAGGAAGATATTGTGAAAACACACACTACATTATATGATTGAGTAATGTTGTACTGTGGCAGATTGGTATAAAGCCCTGAGTTTCACTTAGAGCCTCCAGCCAATACAGAATGGGGGCAAGGAGGGACATGTTTCAGTTGTCTGTTGTGTAACTCTAGTCTTGTTCAACTCTAGTCAATTGGGCAATTGACTCATGGCTATACACACACACATGCTCTCACAGAGGAAATTCAATCACTTAAATGTGACCGTGTCATTTTAACAAGGACACTCCGCTTCCTCTCTTTCCTCCCCCATTCATCTCCTGTTTTCCCCTCCTTCCCCCTCCTCCCTTTGCACTCCCCATCACTGTTCAGCTTCCCTTCAAGTTGTTTTCTTAGAAAATAAAGAGAAACATATAGGCGACACAGGTCAACATGAGTTCAAAATGTACTATATGTGTGTGTATCCTTCTGCATATGTGTGTGCACGCATGTTTGTGTGTCTGTACCTGTCGTCACCAGTCATGTTTGCCCCACTCGTTGTCTTAGTAACGACAGTTTCTGACTCTGTCACAGATTATTAAACAAAAACATGAGGGACTGATGACGTCAGCATGTCTGTTAGTTTGGACGAACATCTGACACATAAAATGACTGAGAATGCAGTGTCACATTATGAGTGTGTGTATGCGTATATGACTGTTTGGGTGCATACCTATATTAGTATTTCACATCCGGATTCACAAGTTGAATTTACCACAGAAAGTTGTTTGTGCACAGATGTGAAAATGTTTTTTAGCAGCAGTTTCCTGTCCTTAATCCCTGTGTCTTTTTCGCTTAGACTACCACACGTCAGACAAACAGACACACAAACACAAGTTCTGCTTTAATCCAGTCTGCTTTTGACCTGATAATCCTCCACTCATTCATAGTCATCCATTCATAAACACACTGACATGAAATGACATTGATTAAAAAAAGAATAATGTGAAAACAACTTTCAAAAGAAATAGAAGCAGAGACACCGGGTTAATAATAGGTCAGTAGTACTTGATACCAAACAAGTATCAAAATATATTTGATTTTTTTTCCTTTTTCTTTCTTCTTTCCCTACATTTGCATACAGACATATTTCACCATAACCATGGGGAAACACATGTATACAGCACATGCATGTATAATACAGTACATGCATGGGCACACTCACCTCCACAATGTGAATTATACTCTAGACATCAATAGCTCATTAACAACAGCTTTAGCAACAGTTTTATCTTAGACCAGGACTCAAAAGTATTAACTGTTCTACAAAACAGGATTTGAAGAGAGTTTGAAAAGAGAAGATATGTCTTTTGCATCAGCAGGTTGCTCGTAAGCTACAGTAGTCCACCAAATAGCCCTGCAAGTAGTCACTACATCACCAATCTGCTAGAGCTACATATTTCCTGAAGATGCACTGATACATTTCGCTGCACCAGTGTCTGGTGCGGCAATAAACAACTTTAATATTAACAGCAAATTAATTCAAAACTCATGTCATCTGTTCCATGTCATCACATCATCCTAATATGACAAGTGCTTGTACCTTCATCGTTCCCTTTGGCATTCCTGCTGTCTACAAACCCCTTAGCACCAGCCTGTGGACATAACCCAGACTGCCAAATATAAAAACAAGCAGTCTGGACTCATGCCTGATTTGTGAGACAGTATTTATGACAGGAAGGTACCATGACAGGAAGGTAAGGAAGCTTCCTCTAGGCTACGATCATGAACTCCTGTTCTCATTAACAAAAACGATATTTGTATTAGCCGCGTATAGTTTGAAAATCCAGTTTGAACATTGTAGGCAGTTTGAACGTTGTAACAGGAATGTTTGGCTGCACACATGCCCCTGGGTTACAAATGTTTGAGTAAAATATGAATAGCTTTGAATATGATCTCACAGTTTCATCCAGTGCTGCTTTGACTATTCAAAACACAGAGATATTTGAATGAGGAATACTTGTTTTGTGTGCGTACATGTGTGTGAGAGAGAAAGAGATAGAGACAGAAGGGGAAAAAAGGTGATTTTCACTGTAATATGCCTTTTACTTTCGATTTCTTAGCCAACAATGTTGATTGAACATGTCATGCCGCTGTAAAAACAATCCCCCATGACAAGCAAAGACCTGCTTTATGTACATTTTTAGTAGGACTTTACTGTGAGTCTGTTGTATGTATAACCATTAGAAACATTTATTATGTGTTGGGTTTTTCTCATCGTTTCAAAAATGTTTTAAGACTGGGATGAATTTGCCTATTACACATTCACACCAAGCATGATCTTCAAGTTTGATGCCTTATTTAGTACAAGTGACAATATCATAACATAAACACTTGGTATTTTTCATAGAAATCACAAAATCAAATCAATTTCAATTAAATCAACTTTCCTACTTAAATAAAAGTTAATGATGATGTGGTGTCAAGTCGTATGATGTTTGCACTCAAGGGCATGGAGGAAGTAAGCAACGCAATGACCAAATAAGGACCACTAAGGGCAACAAAGCTAGTAAGTGTGTGTCTGGAGCCTTAAAGGTTTAGGTTAGCATGTGAGGGCCAGACAAGAAGGGATTCAGTATAATGACCTTGCACGTGTGTGTGTGTGTGTGTGTGTGTGTCTGTGTGTGTGTGTGTTTGTGTGTGTGTGTGTGTGTGTGTGTGTGTGTGTGTGTGTGTGTGTGTGTGTGTGTGCACATTTGGGAAGTGGATCCATTGATATGGGGATAAGCAGCTGGTGACCCGTTAGCTTTATTACTCATTAACCTACACAGTCTCTACAAACAGCTCTGGACAAACACGACATTGACCCCAAAACTGATTCAGTGTTAGAAATTCAAAGCTTCATCACATGAAACAGCACCTACTAGCTACTCAGTCCTTAAACAGAAGCTCTCTAGGTATCTTCCAATTCCTGAGAGTGATTTTGTTAAAAGTCATTAAAATGTTTGCTTTAAGAGCTCAAAAAACCTTTTCTCACATACTCCTAGCAGTATAAAGTCATACATATGGTTATAGAATAATTTGAGTAACTGGGACATTGTGTCTCCAAACACATTTCAATTGCCAGAGCTGGATGTCTTAAAAACTTGGCACATAGAAATGAACTTATCTACAGAGCTTTTGTTGAACCAACTATATATCCATATTTAGTTGGTTCAACTAAATATATATATATATATATATATATATATATATATATATATATATATATATATATATATATATATATATATATATAAGACACCTGTTGCAGGTTTTTCATTCACTTTTCTAATGAATCAACACTGATCATACCACGACAGCATGACCAAACAGTTGGTGCTTTATTACTCTTTTTACTTCACCAGATGAGGTTGAAAGATTAACCTGTTTTTCAGCCATGAGTAGCATCAACACGCCTGTGAGAGAAAAATATGGATCTGCTCCACATAGACTTAACAACCCCCACCACATCACTCGCTCACTTCCGCTGCACAACTCGCCTCGCGCCCACCCACTCCCTCATCCTGTCTATTTCTCCCTCATCTTCACCTGTTTATTTTGCTCTCATCCATGCCCTCATAGCATCTGTACCTCTTCGTTTATCTCTCATATATACAGTACATTCCTCTACTTCCTGTCACTCTCTCTCTCTCTCTCTCTCTCTGTTGACACACAAACACATGACAAATGTCACAAACTCATTCATGAAAACATAGCGGCACTCAGTCAAGGCTTAATCACTGGATTATGGGATTAGAAAGTGGGACAGATTTAGAGCGTGTGCATACGCATGCATCACACACATACTCGTACAAGTATTTTTTATGTGTGTTTTGAAACTTTATTTGTACTCCATAAATGAAGGGTTCCCATTATATTACAGTTATGCAAACAGGCTGACAGTTTACTGCACTTTTAATGAAGTTATTATAACTAATGCACAGGAACAAGACCACACCTCACTCTATCTTTCTAATTTAATCACCTGTGCATACCTTCATAGGCATGTCCAACTGCTTTCTCTTCCCATTTGTCTCAGTTGTCATGACCCTCCCCACCAAACCCCATTGTTTTCCAATATCCCCTTTGAATGGGCAGCATGTTGGCTCAGTGGTTAGCACTGTTGCCTCACATCAAGAAGGCCCAGGGTTTGAATTCCTGCTGTTCCAGGGACTTTCTGACGATGATGATGAAACAGCCTTCAGCTTCCATTTATCCCCCCAGTGACTGACCCCCAATCATCCCTCTCCTCAACCCTGAATTATCCTACTGTTCATGACCCTCATCCAATTCTGGTGTGGCATGGTCTCTGTTAGTGAAATGACAACTAATGTAGGATTATAAGGAATACATCCATTTATTTTCTTTCATAAAATTTCATACTGTCAAGGTTAGCTGTTTCCCTCTCTTTCCAACCTTTAAGTTAAGATAAAATAACAATCCTTAGCTGCTAGCCTCATATTTAACTCTCTTTTACTCATAATGTTGAACTATTCCTTTAAAGAAATCCATTGGTAGTCAGCTCTGCCACTCACACACTGAGATGCAGACCTGGTCATCATTGGTGTCTTACTTAAGGACAAGCAGACAGAAGGAGTAGAGGATCAGACCATCAACCCTGTGATGGACGACCCATCCTTTCTCCTTGCTGTCGTCACCTTCTGTGTGTGTACTTGACGTGTTGTCATCTGTCACCTTGATATTTTGCTGTTTTCTTGTGTTTGTGTGTTGCTTGCATGTATCACATGGTATGCTGCTGCTAATGACAATGATGTCCTGTATAGTCCATGTTATCTAACAGTGATATTCCATTTTCTATTATTGTTTTGCAGGCATGTCCTATTTCAGTAACAGATTTTTGTTTCTGTCCAGGGACACGAAAAATGTACATCAGTGTTTATTACTGTAACAAACATTACAGTAATAAACTGCACTGCCCCTCTCAGAGTAATAAATAAAATAACAATAGACAACATTAGAGACAGAAATCATGATGAGGGTATTAGACTGAGAAATGAGAGAGAAGAAAATGGAGTAAAAAGGAAAGGAAGAGAAAGAGAGATGTTTACTACACTGACGTGTATAAAGTGCATAAATATCTTCTCTCTCTCTCTCTTTCTGTCTCTCTCTTAACCGCTGTATTGATGGATGACGGCATGCAGGCGAGGGATGTGAGGGGATGAATGGATGGACAGGGGAGAGAAGAGGGAGGGAGGGATGACATCAGTGCAAGAATCTCTTCCAGGCCTATCCCCTCGCAGCTCCCTGCTTGCTGTCTCCGCCCTCCCACACCTCTCTCTTGTTGCTATGGCAGCAGCACCATCCCGCCTGTGCGAGGCATTGTTTGGGGTTGGTAGTAATGAGGCCTGGTGTGTGTGTGTGTGTGTTAAAAGAGGCTACAATCCAGCACAGATCTCTCACTTTCCCTCCTCTACCTCTTTGTCATCCTTCATGTCGTCCTCCTCTTGCATCCTATCTTTCTTTGTTCCTCATCCAGTCTTCCTCCGTCTTCTGCCTGTCGCTGTCTCGTCTTCCGTCTCACCTTCCCTAACCTCTCTGGTCCTTACATTCATGATTCATTTTTTTTGCTGCATTGCTGCTCTCAGTGATGCACACTTTATGTTGAGAGACAGGAGATACTGTACGTGCATGCACATTTTTGCACAGTGTGTCCAAATTCAGATTTTTCTGTAAGGATTCACTTTTTACACGTATGATTTAACAACAAAGATTAAGGAAAAACTGAACAAATAGTCCGTACAGAACACCAGGGGTAACTGAATGGTTTGATTATTAATGATGCAAATGATATGAATCATGTGCCAGGGTCTTTGCAGTCACCAGACTTCAACTCAGACCAGAGAGATTTTACACTCATGATTTACACTCCAGACCAGCATCATCAGTTTTATCACCAGAATATAAAATTCTTAAACATCACACTTTTGCCTAATAACCTTGACCCAGCTGCTGTATCTCTCAAATTTTAGCTCATTCTTTCTCCTAGTTTGTATACAAATCAGACAGAAAACATGACATTCCTTTTGTATTAATACTAAGAATTTCCCATGAGATCAAGCCTGTTGGATACAAGCAGCTTCTGATACTGATCGTCTACTTTCAATTGTCATTTCAACAGTGCTGTCAGAACATGGTTGTATTACATGAGTTACATCTTGGAGTATTCATTAAAAATAAACCAGACATATGTTTCATAGATGGAGGCCTGCGGTGTAAGCAAATGAAAGAGCCCCCCCACACAAGCACATGTAACATAAACCGATTCATAATAGATGTATCTGAGGATGATACAGTCTGAAAATTATCCATTTTGTCGTCTGTTTATCTCTTTCAGCTGGTGTGTCTGCCTGTTATGCTTTCAGTCTGTTTTTGTCAGTATGTCTGCGTTTTCCCTCCTCTCATCTGCCGCCGTGCTGCTCTTTCCTCTCGTAACCATGGAAATGAGATCAACATGCAAATACCTGAGCACGCTCGCTAAGGCTGTGTGATAGAAGATGCAAATTGTGTTTCCGCTTGTAGGATTACACACACCCACCCACACACAAATACATGCACGCACAAACACACGCACACAGACACACAGATGCACATGCGGACATACACATAACGTACGTGTGCACACATACGTAAGCACACCCACCTGCAGCCCGATACATTATGCCACAAGCAGACTGAAACTATCTATAGGAAGTAGTATACTTCTAATACAAGTGAATATTAACCCTAATCCTACCAACTGGGGTACCTGCAGACCCCAAAAGTATACTTTCTGTCATATCTCACAAGAGTTTTATTCTATCATTCATCTATCATTCCATTTTCATGACTTTTTCAATTCATTTGTTCCTAACCTACTTCATATTGTTTTCTGCCTAATTAGTGCTTTTTAAAAATACTAATGTACTGGGATCCTGAGGGACCCCAGTCAAAAGCATCCAATTCCGCCTGTGCAGTTTTAATAGATGAAACTATTTGTTAGGTTCATGTTTGTTATGGGTCCTAAATTCAAGTATCACCAAATTACCATATTTCTACACACACTATTCAAAATTAACTGTCATTTTTGTCAAATAATGATCATTTTCTATATTTGTAATCAGCAGAACATTAACATTCATTTGCAGACATTCACTAATCGTTTAGCTGTGTTTGGTCTCCACCAACCCTGAGAAAAATATCTGGCACTGAAGCTGCTATAGATATGCTTCTGCACCAGCAAGTTTAACTTACTTTCTGTTTGCCTTTCAGTTCTGGGCTGTTGCTTTATGAGACTTTCTTAAGATTAAACATGTGCAATGTTTAATGAAAGTGGGGAAAGTGAATTTACAGTAAATTTGTGGGTGTCAAACCAAAGAAAATACACTAAAAGAAGATAAAAAGCAAGCTGGAGCCGGAGCTTGTGGGGAGCTAGAGTCTAAGTAAGCACCGGCTCTTTGCTTTTCCACCGCCAAAGCTCCAGCCCCGAGCCTCAGAACGGGAGCCAGAGCGAGCACCAACTCCTAGCTGGTCTAAAGCAAGAACCGATTACGGCTGGGGGCGTGGTTATGTGAGCAGGACTTTACCTGCGCAAACACATCACGGCCGCAATTCCCTCCATCTTCATCGTCTTCTCCTCCTTCTTTGTTGTCTTCTTCTCCTTCTTTGTTGTCTTCTTCTCCTTCTTTGTTTTCTTCTTCTCCTTCTTTGTTTTCTTCTTCTTCTTCTTCTTAGTTTCCGGCAGGCTAGATGCCTTGCGGCATTTTGCTGCCTCTCACTGGTGAATCATGGAAGTGCTTCAAAGGCGCGCTGGCTACATTATACAGTGACGTGATCGCGTGGCTCCTTGCCGGCTCCTTGCCGGTGGAAAAACAACAGATTGGTAAGAGGTGCTCGGGTTAGCACCAACTGAGCACTGGCTGTAGCACCAGCTCCGAGCCAGCTCCGGCTCCAGCTCAGTGGAAAAGGGGAGATGCAAGTTCTCAGGATCAGAGGGTCCTAGACAAAAGCCAAATATTAAATTGCACATAAAATGAGCCTTCCCAACATACATATACCTATGTTTCTGCACAAATACAAGTTTTTTTATTTATTATACATCCCAGAATATTGGATTTGTTTCACAGGACTTTACAGTTAAGTACATCCTTGATGGATAAGGAAAAGATCAATACTGCAACCCACTGAGGATAGACTATGCCACTGTGATTTAGCACACATAAACTCAATTTAACTAACGATGTTTATTATTATTATTATTTTACTATCCCTGAATTTTAATCTGAAATAACTTTAAAAAACAACAACTTTATTTCATCATAACAAAACCTCTAATGATCATAAAATGCGGTCATGAGCTGGTTAAGGCATGAGTGCCAAACTCCACTGCACGCCTTATAGAGTCCAATCTCCATCCCCATCGACTCTCGTTTCATTGATGTTTGCCTTTTTTTATGAATGAACGGCAGAGGAGGGAAGGGGACGAGAAACTGGACGCGTTGTGATAGGCTGCTATCGGTTGACGTCACCTCCGCCGTGACGCGATGCACCCATTCATTAAAAAAAGGGAGAGGAAAAAAAAGAGAAACAATCCAGAGGAGAAACGAGAGAGAGAGAGAGAGAGAGAGAGAGAGAGAGAGAGAGGTGGCCGGACTGTGAGTAAAAGTAGAGAGACAACATGCGTGGATAGAAGAGAGCTGCAAAGGGAATCCACAGCAGGATCCGTCCGCCTTGTCCAGGTTTAGAGGGAGGTGGAGGCACAGAAAGAGAAACAGAGATACAGGAGATTATATTGACGGTGAAGCCTACACACGAAGCCTGAAACAACTCGCGATGGAGGAGCTGTGCGAGATGGAGTGCCCGCTGCTGAAACGGCTCCTGAAGGAGGACAGTGCCAAGTGCCTGCTGCTGGACTGTCGATCGTTTCTCGCCTTCAATGCGGGACACATTCGAGGTGCCGTCAACGCCCGCTGCAACACAATCGTCCGCCGCAGGGCTAAGGGCTCCGTGCTGAGCCTGGAGCAGGTACTGGCCGGGGACGAGGAGGTCCGGAGCCGCCTCCGCTCCGGGATGTACTCCGCCGTGGTGTTGTACGACGAGAGGACGCCCGACTCCGACACAGTGAAGGAGGACAGCACCATCACCCTGGTGCTCAATGCGCTATGCAGGGACTCCGCCGGCACGGACATGTACCTGCTCAAAGGTACATATGTGGTTCGTTATTACGCTCAGACTTTATATGGGTCAGCTTCATAAATGATGGTCAAATGCACGTGCAAGTAGCCTCAATATGGCTATTAAATGTCAGGAATCGGCTTCATAATGGGTCCATTGAAGCTTTTGATTGTAATATCATTAATAAATGGTCGTTTTCCCTAAATTCAACCATGAAATTAGGCAATAAAAAGGTATACAAATAACGATAATACATATAGAAGTGCAGCAGATTCACATAATAATGTAATAATTATGATACAAAATAATACAATTAAATAAATGTATTTAAACGTAGGTAATTATGTAGGTATTATGGTGTTATTCTTGGATTCAGCCTTTATATGGGGCGATACCAACCTGCAATATTGCATTTGTTAATATTATAGGCAAGCCATATATATACTAATAACTAATGAAGTTTATTTTTGAATAAGCTTTTATATTAGCACAAATTGTGAAAACTGCAAACCTGCAAGGATATAATGAATATATTTTTGTCTAATTGTGGCATGTATGCACAGACCACAATCTATTATTTTGCTTTTTATATTTTTCAGCACAATCAATAATATCTTAATTACCTCCATAAACATTGCTAGTATTGTTTTATCAGCTGCTCATTAGCCCATAAACCAGAGATTGAAATATCTTGCTGACTGTGGCTGCTCTATTTTTATGCACTGGTGTATTTTCCTTTCTTTTTTTTCCCCAATACACTCACTCACTCACAGTTACACACATTCACACACAGACCAATGGCCGTGAGCTGAGTGAATGAGGTAATGCGTAGAAGCTACATCAAACCGGAGGGACTTACAGGACACACATCATTTCAGAAAGAGGCCGCTGTGGGTAAATCATTGAAGGAAAGCGGTCAAATCTAAAAATCAACGCTCAAATTTACCCTCCACACTACATTTAGACTGCAGGAAATCTGAAAACCAAAGCTGCTGCAAGCTGTGGCGCATTCATCTTTTTTTTATGTATGTGTGTGTGCACCCTAATGACGCAGACGCCTTGAAGCACAGGAGTGTATGCATGTAGCTTATAAACATGACATTTCCCAGTTAATCTGATTTGATCCCTGAGGTGCAGAGAGCAGCGGTCAGCCTGCAGATGTATAAAAAAACCCCCCAAAAAACAAAGGGATGATGAAATTGTTTCAAACCCACAGCAGCAGACACAGAATAGAGTAAATCAGGGATCCGTTTAACAGACTTAATGTCAGACTAATTGAATGCAGAGGAGAAAATCCTGGTGCACTGTGCTCACATGTAAATATGGGCTTCTTTTGTCCTTAATCAGGCATTTCTAGTGTGTTTTATGCACACAAATGCCAAACAAAAAGGGTGTAAAAGTCTGTTTGCTGCTGCTTATATTTTACTATATGTTTATTTCTAAAACACTGCTTAATAAATGAAGATATGCTATACTTTCTTTAAAGGAAAGGACTGAATATAATGCATCATATTTAATCATGACGTCTCTCTTTTTTCAGGTGGATATGACAGGTTTTTCACAGAGTACCCAGAGTTTTGTTTGAAGACCAAATCCTTACCGTCCCTCGCCAGCCAGTCCAGCATCGACTCTGCCTGCTCGTCTTGTGGAACGCCACACCATGACCAGGTACAACACACATTCTACAAATACAAATACACACACACAGACGACAACAAACCTGCAGGAACCTCCCACACCAGCAAACTTACACCTAAAATAACACAATTGACGTTCATCAGTGTCAAATTCAATTAACACCTGTTTCAGCTTCTTATCTGGTAAAAGTCGACCTCAGTTTCACACGTTGACATGCGAGAGCTCCTGTGTACAAACACAGCAGCAGCTAGGGGTTATTTGCCTTGCTCAAGGGCAACTCAACTGCTGTTCACTTCCCCATCTTCATTCAACTGTTTTTCACAACCAGTCAACCAGTGAACGTGGAGCTACAAACTGGTTTCTTGAGGCTCCAGGCCATTCCTGAGAAAACACACTTCTTATTTATAAATGGGTTTCTTCCTGATAATACGTGTAGCTTGGAGGTCATACATAGCTTACCATTGATTCACCTCTGCATCACTTCCTGTGACCTGGATGACCTTGTTTTGTTGGTCAGTGATCTGCTGTTGTTTCAGCCTGCAGATTTTATGCAACGCTCACAGTCACATGTGGTTCGGGTTTAATTCCCCTGGAACGCATGAGAAGAGAGATGCACACAATCTGGCCTCTGTGTGTTTTCTAAGAAAAAATGCGAGTCATGGCCACACTGTCAGGTGGATTTTTTGTTTGACAAATAGGCCAAATTTGACAGAGTAGCCCAGCTTCCTGTTGCAGCACAGAAATAATGGACAGGGTAAAATAGCGAGCCGGGTATCTCGTTTGCTTTTTCCCTCCCGCCCTCCGCCCCCCTCCTCCTCACATTACATCTCTTAGCAGTATTGATCATTTCCTGACACTGTGTCAGTACCGAGGTCGTCAGCGGCAGTGACATAAACAGACAGAGTCCTCGTCAATAAGACTCACTGCCGGTATAGACCACCAACCGGTTGACCCCTTGGGGGAAAAACTACTTCCACTCTGACATCAGAATACATTTTGAGATACTGTTCTTTTAAACACAAAAATGCTCCAACATTGAATTGTTTCATGTAAACATCAGTTTTCAGTTTGCAGATACTAGCGGAATCCAACTCAGCAATTTGCATTAATGTGATAAAAGCTCATGAAATGTTTATATTTTTGATTGTCTTGACATTTAAATGATGACAGTCATGGATATTCTTTTTAACAAAACTATAAAGGTCAAACACATTTGATTTTTTTTATGTTCCACTGGATGTTTCCTTTCTGCAAAAAGTATAAAAATAACCCTTCACGTACTCAGTTGATGTTATGTGAGCAAGTATGTTATTTATGCACTGCACATAACGCAGCAGAACATTGCAGTTTTTCTAAACCGTAGCACACATCACACAGCAGTTATTGACAGGAACTAGTTTTCTGGGGAAATGTTACTGTTCAGAATATTTTCCTCAGAAGAATGTTTTTTCCCCGTACTCATAAAATGGATCGTATAATTACAAGGCACGAGAGTGGTGAATGTCCTCACTGGTGCATAAAAAACATGCTGATATTTCCATTTAATTCCATGGGCGGCACATGGAGACACTGGTCAGTCGAGCAGACACTTGGATCCCAACAGTAAGGCTGTAGGGTAATTGTGTTTCCATATGGGGGAAATAAATAACTAACTAAACGGCCCGTATCGAAGGAGCCTGCATTAATCATACAGATAATAAGCTACTCTTGTCTAGTGATAAGTGTGGCTAATGTGATTAACAAAATATTTAAGCGAGGTCACGCTTATGCTGAAGTCATCTGGTGTCTGCCCACTGCTGCACAATGAGACAGTGAATTCTTTGTCTTATCATACAAGCTGTTTTCATTCAAATGAATTCTGTCAGGCCTGGTTCTCCTAGCTGATCTGGTTTGGTTGGGTCAATGGATGTTTTCTAATGTGGACTCAACGACTGCTGATTGAATGAATGAGTTACTACTTGGATGTATAAATGAATCAGTCTCCTCACTGCTGATTAAAACGGAAATAATTAATTAATCAGCATCTTCCCATTTCTCTTGTTTTCCAGGGTGGACCAGTTGAGATCCTGCCATTCCTCTACCTTGGCAGCGCCCTCCATGCCTCAAAGAAGGAGGTTCTGGACACCATAGGAATCTCCGCCTTGCTGAACGTGTCGTCCGATTGCCCCAACCACTTCGAGGGGGTGTACCAGTACAAATGCATCCCTGTGGAGGACAACCACAAAGAAGACATCAGCTGCTGGTTCCTGGAGGCGATTGAGTTCATAGGTCAGTGAGAAAGTGTGGGATGTGTGTGTGTGTGTGTGTGGGATGTCAGCAGTATGAATGCATTCCCATGGTGGATAGACACGAATAAAACAAGCTTGCTTCAGGCTATGGCATGTTTTGTGCTTCATGTGGTTCGATCGAGGTCACATAATTTTTAGATAAAATCAAAAGAGTTAATCTTGGTTAAGTTTGTTTGTGGGATGTTGTTGTGTAAGCAGTCGCAGTGTCTGTGTGTACATGTGGAGTGCCTTTTTAAAAAAATAGTTGTTTGGCTAAATATTGTCGATAAGCCTACAATATGAAACCACACAAGTAAATATGATAATATTTCAAAATTTACCAAACCATAAATATCGTGGTTTTGTGTGCTACGATCTCTTTGCTGTTGTTTGTCACCACTGAGAGATCACATGTAAATCAAGCACTGATTCCTTTTCTTTCCTATGGATTTTGCATTGATGCAGTTTGTTAGCAATGGGGGCTCATCACTGCTAACGCTAACAACATTCAAATTCAGCTTCTTTTATTTATCTTAGAGCAACCTGAAATGTTAAACACAAGAACGGAAGGACTTTCATGTCTGTGCATGTAGAAATTCATTCAGAGAAATTTGTGGCAGATGGCTATTTTTATGTGGCCCTTTATCACACATCTCAGCAGAGGCAGAAAACGAAGAAATAACCCACCAAAATCTAATGAATCCATCACAGAAAAATGGCGATTAAAAAACAGACAGAAGAGTTTGGACTGAGAAAATATTCCAGTCAATCATTTGTCCGCGAGGTGATTTCTGATTAGTGGGCATTGCATGAACATGTGTTAATGTGTGTGTGGTTTTCGTACTGTGAATGTATGTTCGTGAGCGTGTTCTCTGCTGTGTGTGTGTGTGTGTGTGTGTGTGTGTGTGTGTGTGTGTGTGTGTGTGTGTGTGTGTGTGTGTGTAGGTGCTGGTATGCGTCATAGTTAGCTGCTGTGGGACCAGATTCTGACTCATCCACTGTTACCGGGTGAATAGACGCTATGGTGGAGTTACCTGAAATCTGTGTGTGTGCGTGTATATGTGTGTGCATGTGTGTAAGAAAGAGATTGCGAGAGAAAAATTACATACATCTGAAAAGCAGAGCGAGACACAAAGAATGAGAGATGGGCGACTGCTCTGTGCATTTTAGGCGTCTTCATTCTGCTCGTGTGCCACACAGG
This sequence comes from Scomber scombrus, assembly GCF_963691925.1. Taxonomy (NCBI): domain Eukaryota; kingdom Metazoa; phylum Chordata; class Actinopteri; order Scombriformes; family Scombridae; genus Scomber; species Scomber scombrus. Next base: position 21,532,111 of record NC_084984.1, read on the forward strand.
TCATGGAAGTGAAGTAGATGCAAAGCAGTGATTTTACATGCAAACAGCAACACGGCCAGCATTGGTGGAAAACTAGATTAAATTCATCAACATGAAAAAAACAAAAAAAACAATAAATATAGTCGCTCCATTATCTTCCTCATATTGTGTGCTTCTAATTTCCTGCAGGACTCCACACATGCTCCAGGACATTAACATGAGCATCCCACTAATCATGCACGCTGAGGTTGTAGGGGGGAAATTGAGTTACTGTAAACGCTTTAATCAAGCTATTACCTAAATCTGGTTATTCACAGTAATGGAGTCGTAGCATGCGTCTAAACCTACTGAAAGAGGGAGAGACATAAATAGGACAAGGGAGGAAGTGTGAAAGAGAGGCTGATGACTCAAATGTTTGCACTTGCGTGTTTCGGTTAAATGTGATTTGCTGCGTTGTTGCTCTGAGGTTACTGGTTTGACTGCACAGAGAGAGGGGAGAAGCTGTGAAAGTGTGCAGGAGAGGAAGTGTGCATCTGGCGTGCAGAGCTTTTATATTTGGGTGACAGTTTGTTTTTACTTTGAATGTATTTATTTGTTAGTTAGAGTTCATGGTGTCACTGAGCTGCAGCTGTAAATCTTCATCTTTGAACAAGAACATGTAAAGAAAGAGCTAAACATGAGCTTTCATCATTTTTTGTGGAGGGGTGGAGGCTTTGCAAGCATAGAGGAAAAGCTGGGAATTGGCTCCCAAGTACTACGTCCTTTTGCCTTAAGACTGACATTTACAGTCTCTGTTATGGGCTACTAGAGTTCAAATAGCATCTTTGTCACCTACAAAAAAAAAACTGAATGGAAAAGAAAAGCTCAGCCTCAAATGAACTGCTACATGTATGCCTGGAGCCCTTTGCTTATAGATAAAATGAACAGGACAACATTGATTTTACTTCACTTTCATTATCCAGGAAGTTTAGTGATGTTAGGGTTAGACATAAAACAATAAATGGGAAATTGTGGCAATGTTTGTGCAAAAACAAGAAGTATGTGTGTATAGAATTCATACTGTATAATTCGTAGAAACCTCTAACCTCTGACCCCTCTCTCTCCTCAGACTCAGTACGGGACTCTAGTGGGCGAGTGCTGGTCCACTGTCAAGCTGGCATCTCCCGCTCCGCCACCATTTGCCTGGCCTACCTGATGAAGAGGAAGCGGGTGCGTCTGGATGAAGCCTTCGAGTTTGTGCGCCGGCGCCGCAGCATCATCTCCCCCAACTTCAGCTTCATGGGCCAGCTGCTGCAGTTTGAGTCGCAGCTGCTCGCCACCTCGTGCGCCGCCGAGGCAGCCGCCACGGCGAGCCCGCTGCTCGGACCCAAGTCCTCGTCCACCACCACCTCGACGACGGCGACGCCCACCTCTCCGTTCATTTTCAACTTCCCGGTTTCTGTGGTGAACTCGGCCTACCTGCACCACAGCCCGCTCACGACCTCCCCCGGCTGCTGATGGACAGCCAATCACAGACTTCCTTCTCGCTGACAAAATGACTGAGCACAGACTGGACTGCCATTGGCTGGAAGAGCTGTCAGTCTTGCTGACCGCTGCAGTATGTACATGCTTCCATGGCGGGAAGGTGAGAAGCGTCACGGTGCCTGATTTAAAACTCAAAGACTGAAAAAAACAAAACTTTTTAAGTTCAGAAACCAGCCAACGCTCCTTCCATTTTAACAGTTTTATTCAAATTGACCAAAAATGAACTGGCTTTTAAAACTTGCTTCAGTGAGTGAGCTCGGACCGAGTGTTGGACTGACGTTTACTGAAGATACACCCTCTTCCTCAAAAAACAACAACAACATGCACAGAGGCACACTGACACAGAGAGGCATGAGCAGCAGCGAACACTCTCTCTCCCTGCCTCATACACACACACACACACACACATTCATGACTACCAACTGAATAAGCTCAGTATGAAGACAGGGTCTGTTGCTATGGAGACGGCAGGTCTTTAGGAGAGGAGATGGACACAGGAAGGAAGGAGGAATTTTAAGCACCCGCTCTTTCCCTTTTGGCTGTCCTCCTGTTGCCAGACAAAAGAGATGGATGGAAGAAAGAGGGGAGGAGAGGGTGATAGAAAGCAGGAGCCTCTTCAGTGACAGGTGCTCTGCCGGCAATCCGACCGGAGTTTCCTGTCTTTCATACGTCCTCTTCCCCTCTCTGCCCCCCCCCACACACACACCTTCCTCTCCTCTCATCATCCTTTTCATCCTTTTATGTTCCTCCCCTCCTCCTCTTCTCATCTCTGCCTCTCATCTTCACCCCTGTACACCCCCCTCTCTCTCCTCGGATCCTCATCCCCTCACTGAAGAGGCTAAATAAAAAAAATGAGATGCCAAATAAAGGCCAGGGCCCCTAGCAAGTGTGCTGGGAAACCCCTCTGCAGGCCCCTGATACACACTGTAGGAAACTCTGTCACGTCTCCCTCTGCTACATCACAAAAATACTTTTTATTTTGATGAAAGGGCTGAGAGAAAAAAAAAAACAACATGAGAGGATGAAGTCCTCACAACAGTTAAAACTTGCTGGTTAAATCAGGGTTTTTTTTTGCTAAAAGGTTGAGCACATGTTGTTTTTTGGGACATTTTGTGGCGATATTGTCTTCTCCTGGATTTTAATTTTAGTTCAGAGAGCACAGTGGCGCTAGAAGACAGCCACTTAAAGGACCATGCTGTCATTTTTGTACATTTAAACCCATTATTAATAAAGTAGGCTTGGTTATTTTCCAAAACATTTAACTTTGACGACATTGGTTTCAGTTCTTCTGAAAACATTGGCTCCTATTGGTTGCTTTGGAAAATGGTCTCTATTTTTTTTTTCTTTTTTTTTTTTGGTGAATGGGTTAAAATGTGCATCACCAGTAAATGGTCCTTTAAGATGTTTGTGCCTTGATCATATAGGTGTCCCATGGATTTACAATAGTAGCGACACTGGATTTGCCAGTGGAGCAATTATTGTTGTTGTTGTTTTCTTAGCTGCTAGAAAGCAGATTGCTGAATGTTTGTCAAAAAAACAAAACAAAAAACAATCATTTCAGTGGCGTGACACAGATTCTCACACACATAATGTACATGAGTAGGTGTACGTCCATATTAGGCCTCAGACTCATAGTGGATTTGACCCCTGATATTGGAACTGTTCAGATTGACAAAAAAATATTTAAAGCATATTTTTAAAACTACAAAGACAAACTTCCTAAACAGTGAATATAAATATAAATGTTAAAGTGAAATAACCAAAACTCAGGTTTTTTATTTTGGATTCCAGCTCACTTAAAATCAATATCCTGACATTATAATATCTGAGCAAATTGGAGGATCTTCAGCAGCAATATTTTTCCCATCCTTCCATCCTGTGCTGGATTTTTAAAGATAGTGCATCCAAACATGGTTACTTTTACACTCTGCTAACAAAATTCATTATTCATTAGGGCTATCCGGTTAAAAAAAAAGGAAAGATCTGCCATTGATTTCACTTTTTAAATTAGTCCTGAAAACCTACTGAGTGATGGAGGACAATAAGAAGAAAGCTTTGAGCCTTGAGGCTATAATCCAATAACAGGAAGTTGACCTTAACATTGAGTTTTCTCAGCGTGTCCTGATGTACACACACATACGATACAACAACCATCACCCTTCTCTGCTTTGAAGGGTAGCACGTTGAGGTCATGAAATACTGTACTCACAGTCCATTGGAGAAAAACAATGGTGGCTCTGTAGGACGTTCTGACATCAGTTCTTCATAATATCAGAATTTGAGACAGTGTTTATATTGCTTCTGCTTTTGACCAGTCTAAGCTCTACACTCTGTGCTAGACGTCCAAAGGCACAAAGTCCAACATGGTCGCTTTTATACCCGAGTCCTGACGTACGCACAAAATACACACACAGACAGACACACACACACACACACACACACACACACACACACACACACACACACACACACACACACACACACACACACACACACACACACACACACACACACACACACACACACACACACAGGGGTTCAAAGAAAACAAACCTTTTTCCGTTTTTGAAGATTGTCGGCACCTATCTCTGTAGCACTTTGAAGTGATGCAATACTGTATTTATAATTTATGATTGATTTGCACATCATGGTGATGATAGACTGACTAGACTTTGCATAAAGACATTTTGTCCTTGTAGAAAGAGAGAGAAATAGAGAGAGAAGAAAGAGAGCCAATCAGTGAAAAACGCAATACTTTGTACACATCTGTGTGGTCCATGTCTATCTGTCTGTCTGTCTCTCTTTGTTAGTCCATCCGTCCTGACTGTCTCTCTGTCTGGTCAATGCTGTTTACCCATCATGGCAATATCAATCCTCCACTTGGACATTTCTATAAAAAAGAAAAACAACTTTCCCTCAATTTTCTTGTGGAATGAATGATCTGTGCATTTATTTATTACTGAATAAACAATGTTCTTAATTATTTTGTATGTGCTTTCTTTCTATGATGGCGAGTAAACTGAAAATATGTACAGCATCCATACACAGTTTGAATAAAGGCTATCATTGTATGATAATTAAGACACTAAATAATATAATCTCGCCAACATAACTTCACATTGTAAATGGGAATCTGGGGAATGTTTGTGGTTTAGAAATCACACAGTACTGTAGAAATATAGCAGGTTTAGTAAATGTGTGATCGAGGTGGAAAAAACATCACACAATGACTCATGTAAACACAGATTAATGAGATAATGGAGTCAAAAACAGTAAAAGGGGATTTCTACTGAGATTCCCCTCTTAAAATGATACCACCTTTCAAATCATTAATTACTTTGCCTAAAAAGTGGATAAATATCCAAAGTAATCCTGGAAAGTTGAAGTCAAAGACAAATGGTAGTATGCCATGTTTATTATTCAGGGGGGATTTAAATAACAACAGACTTTTGAATGAAGAAATCAGTGAATAATGTCTTAAAATACAGAATCCAGTATTTTAAGCAAATTTAATTAACAAAAAAATGATTTTTTTTATAAGATAAAATTTAAATCCACTTGAGATAATAACAATTTTCCTCCTCTTATCTCTACATTCAAGTGCTGGCAACTCTATCATTCTGCTTTAATTGATATCAAACAACAAATCCTCTATAACAGAAATCCTTTAAAATGTCAATTTAAAAAAGTAGGTAATCTATGTACAGCATGTGCAATCTTTGTCATTAAAAATACCAAAAAATCATCCTGGTATTTTCAGAGGAAGAAATTGTTAGTTTGCAGCGCCATCTAGTGGTGAGAACATTTAATGGTCCTCATTCAGCCTGTTTCAGATGATGGTGTCTTTAAACTCTCATATAGAGCAAAAGCAGTATTTTCTAGAAACAAGGCAAACGAGAACCCACTTACTATTCAAAATACTTAGCATTCTTATTATTATAAAGATATTTAATCATTTCTCAGTCGCTTCCCTGATGATTACATTAAAGACAAACATCTGGAGTCCAACAAGTTCTTGCTGCTTAATGACAAAACTAAACATTCTTAACATTGGTGCATGACTCTGCAGCAGGAAATATGGATGTTATGGATGTTCTGATTCTTCAAATTGTTTGTCCCACATATATGGTAATATGTTTTTGTGAGGCACCTTGTTTCTCCCCTGAGTTACATGTGCTACAATAAAGTTTACCTTTCTTATTTGGTCTTCGCAAACAAGTGAAACAGCACCCCTCTGGATTGTAGCAGCTGGTCAATGTAAGTGAGTCTGTGTGGTGAAAGGCAGTATTGCAACAGAGAATACAATTAAACAATTCAGCTGTGGTCACTGTGGACAAAACTGTTTAAAATCAACTCTTTTGGGGAATTGTGGAGTTATAGTGAACACCAGCCTCACTAGTTGTGAAGTTGTAATACCAGGACCCAAAAACTGAAGCAGCTAAAAGAAGCTTCATTAATTATATTATTTACACTTGTGCTTGTCCTTCTGTGACGTGCCAAAATGTCTCTCATAAAAAAAAGGCCTATTATAATTAAAATACCACAAAGCGGAACCCTTTATTTTGTCAGTAAGAATTAATTTTTAATGATTTTTAAAAATGCTTTATACACACAAATACAAAATTACATTCCTAGTTGATGATGAAAAATTATTTCTATTATTGGCTGTCCAGGACTTCCATAGTTTTACCACGCTAATCAACTACACATCTAATTACACCTTATTTACTTGTATAACATTTGCTTCACACTTTGCTTACCCACTATTTTTCCTTAATATCACATCTCTGGTTAAATGAGCATCTTTCCAGGTGAAATGAACTGGCCCCTCTGGCAGAACAGCTGGCGGCTCCAGTCTGGCTCCTGTGGTTTAAATATGCCAGCGTTTAGATGGATAAGAAAAAAAGGTTGATCTCCTCTCTTTATCTATGAAAGCATTGATGATTCTGCTTTTCTCCCCATCATCCTGATTTACCACCCAGATGAGCATTTAGGTTGATGAATCACAGTGCTACTTTCTGTTCTTGCATTGGCTGAGGTGCCAAACGATCTCACCCTTATGGCCATCCATCTCCAAGCGAAAACAGGAAATCAATTGAACAGTACAGGAAACAGGATGTATTGGAGTTTTAAGACTCTGAAGTGCCTCCCTAATCTCAGATGAGAGAAAACATGTCCCGAGTTTCTTTAAATGTTGAGCTGAAACCTCTTAGTCTGCCAGATCTCTCTCTGTGTGGATTATGGTGGGCATTAAATGGAGTTTCTGATTAACATCGGTTCATCCTGATGTCTCATTAAAGTACATTAATCAAAACTGGCTGCAGTGGGAGGTCAGAAAATAAATAAAAGTAATTAAAATCGTATCAGTGAGCTGGTTCTTGTTACACCCCCAGGTTATACAGTAGTGTCAGTTTATTAGGAACACCCAATCAAAAGCAATGCAATCTAATGCAACAACCCTGTAGTAAATCCCACCTTAATGGTTTCAATGTTCAGGTTTTTCTTCAACTGTTTTAAAGAGGCGACATTTCAACTTTATGATAATTGTGGAGAATGTAGTTTATGATAAACTATGAGAAAATTGTTAAAAAATATGATTAAAAAGTTTTAGTAACTTAGACTTTCAGCTCAAGTAAAACAAAAAGACAGTTTGTTAAGTTCTTTTTATTTTTCTTCTGTACAAGAGTGAAGGAGTTTATTTGTTCTGCGTGTTAGCTGGTCAGCAGCTCTATACAACCGTCTGTACAACAGGACATCAAACACAACTGATGAGAAAATGTGTTAATTCAACTGGTTTTTGGTAGAAGGCAAGTCAGATGGTGAGATTGAGTGAACACACACACGCTCACACACACCGCTCCAAACTATTTACATCGAGATGGCTGACTGGCCCTTGAGACAGATAAGTAGAGACAGACCAGCTAAAACATGATTCAAACAGTTATTACATTAAAAAAAAAAGTCTTTGAAAAGTCTTTCAAAGAAAAAAAGAACAAACAAGAAAAATAAACTGAAAATTATCCATAAAAAACCCCGTTAACAGGTCCATCTGGAGTTAGTTTATTTACAGTCTCGTTGAAAACAAAGCCCACGGCTCTCTTCTCATAAATCATACAGTACTGCTCACCTTAATGAGGTCAACTCCATAAAGTCCACCTGCTATGTCTGTTCAGAGAGAGCCAGCAGTGACGCTGAAGCTTCATCTGAAACCTCTGTTCTAGCGATTAGTTCATCTGATCGGAGATGATGTAAAAGGTGAAAAAACAGGAAAATGTCTGGTAACTTATATTTTGTTCCATATGTTGCCTGTAGTGACACTAACCAGTTTAAAACTGTTAACCAGGCTTTATAAGTTGAGATCTGAGCATTTTGTGAAATGGAAAAGCCATAATTTGATTATTATGTGTTGATTTTAAGAGAAACCCAAGTTTCCCATTGGATCTTCAAGGCAGATAAAATTAGTGTTATAATTTTAGACTTTAGAAGAAAAAAAAAATTACATTATTTTTACATAAGACCGTTTGTGTTAACTGTGTCCCTCCTCTGCAACTCTTCTGTTTTTCCTACAAAAAAAACTTTCTTCTGGTACCATTTTATCTTCAAAATGATTCATTTTCTCATTTGTAGTTTAGTCATCGCTTGTTATTTCGTCTTTTAATTTCTATTTCAGTTTTAATTCATCTCCTTTTCATTTGCACCATAATTAATCACTTTGTAATTTGCTGAAATGTGCTGCTACATAAATTATGTATGTTATCATTCATTGTTATTGGGATGACATATTGCTATTAAATGTGGGCTGCAGACGGTATCGCAAAACTGAGGGGAAAATGCTGATTTGACAACTTCACAGCCTGAAAAAGGTCTGAACGCACATGATGAAAAGATTGTTGGCTCACTTCACACTAATCAAGGACTTTATGCTTGTTTTGCACTCGTCTCAGACCAACGCCATCTTCACTTTTCATTGAAAAAGCACAAATCAGCTGAAATCTGAGTTTGACAAGTAGACGCTGGAATGCTAACACTGTTAGGAGAAACAAACCAAACATCATCTTCATCTGTCTTGACCTATTGATATGTTTTGTGACTAAAAGCTTGTCCCTAACTGATGCCTGATGTGTGAAAGTCTTTTGACAGTCAGATATATGCGGGTCTGATTATGCTAAACTGCATCATAATAAGCTTGTGAGCACTTTCAAAGCAATGTGTTCATTTTCAAAATCTTTTAAGGCCATTTCCATTCCACAAGATTCAGCATTGCTTGACAGGATGTGAAGTAATCACCTTGAAAGACACTAAAATGTGTGTGGTCCCAAATAGTATACAGTGTTAAAAAAAAAACTATCACCAGAAAAATATGGTCAGTGTAATAAAAGAAAATCAAGCTTACAGTACATAGTGTGAGGAATTTGCTAATGTTGGTGTTAGAAGCTTTGATACAAACATATGTGTGAAAGCTCATCTTTAGGTACAACATACCCGTCATCCTCTTCATCATCCTCAGTCAACCTGCAGATACCTGGTTCTTTTCGCAGCCTGTGACAAGCTGGCTGAATGACTTAAGCTCACTTTTCACATTCGCTTCATGTTTGAGGATTGTAAACTCAGGAGTGTAAAAAAGAGGAAGAATAAAGAAAAGAAGAAAACTGGAATAAATGCATGTTATGTGACTCAAAAACACAAATAAATAGTAACTCTCCTACTGCTGCAAGCCAGCAATTCCTCTATTGCACCACTAGGGGGCATCAACAGTTATAAGTAGAGAGGAAAGGTGTTAGAAGGCAGCAGTTTCATGTAAACAATAACAACCGCAGGGAAGATATGGATCTGAAAGACAAAACAAAAAGACGCCTCAGATGTGAGTGTGACTGAATGACAGAGGTGTAAACGTAAAGCTGCACTAGACAAGATCAGGATTTATCACCAAGCTTTAAAGAGAATAGTGATCCATTTTTCCCCCCCAAGTCGAAACTCTGGAAGAAACTGGAATTAATGTTTTCATCTTTTATCTTTCTTTTTGAGCCCCTTTGGTGTTTTATATCACAGATCTCTCAGGCTTGCCTTTAGTGACATTTCTAGGTACTGAAGTTAAATCTCTGCCTGCGGTTTCTGAGCCACCACGTGCTTGTTTAAGTTGCCAAGTGCAGCTGTGAGTAAAAGTGTTCAGTGTGTGTATGTGTGTACATGTGACAGTGTCACAGTCTTGTCTCTTGTGGTCCTCCTGCTTCGGGTAAAATTGAGTTTGGACTATTTGAACTGGTCTCAAACAAGCAGCAGCAACCACCATGTTGGAGCCAATGTGGAAGGTCTTTAAGATGTTGGTCCTATAATGACCACTTTAAAACAGAGTATCAAATTGAATGGAAAGCCTACAAATGAATTTTTCTTGATATTAATTTGGGACACATTTTAACAGTATTTGTTTTAATTTAGAAAAAGAGTTCAAAGAGTTGCATGTTCAAGGCGTGATAGCTTCATTGACAATATCACATTCAGCTGTGGTGGTTGCTGCTTATTCGGCTCCTCAAACGCCTTTGAAAAATTGGGGTTATCTGGAAAAGTAAACCTACCATTTTTAAATGATGTCAATGTAATGTTTAGCAGCTACAGCAGCTCTGATATGAAGCGGTTTGGTCAGTTGAAGATGGTCTCTGTTTGGACTGTAGTGGAAAGTGTGCAGCAGTGGATTGTGGTCTCTTAGTGTCCTGTTTGTTTTTCTTCTTATGAACTTGTTGGTATTTGTCCGCTGTAATCTCTTTCACTCGTCTGCGCTCACACTCACTTCATCTTTCTTCTTTGTTTACAAGAGAGACAACGTGAGACGTACAGAGAGCCGTGTCTTGTTTGCATGAGCCTCCTATGATTTCTGTTCTCTCAGTACGACAATAGCTGTGGCCTCGGGGTGTTGTTTCGCTGCGGATGATGCACGACGCAGAAAGAGGACACGATCAAAACAACACATTAAAAACCCGGGGTAGAATACATGAGCAGCGCAAAGGTGCTAAATCAGGAGTGTTTGTTTTGCTTTGGACTGTGTCCTGTCCTAATTGTTTCCTTAATCGTTTTATAGGATCAAGCCAGAGGCCTGCTTACTGATACGCTTCCAGAGCTGCTGATCAAACCATTTGAATTTTCTTAAGCAGAATTAGACCTAATTAATTAAAGAATCTCATTGATTCTTGCACTCCTCTGTATTGGACTGTGCATGTATTGTACCCCTAAAACTCCTCATTTTTCTTTTCTTCTTCTTCTGCTGAGACACGTTCAGGTCCAATTCCGAGGGTTGTCTGACTCACGTCTGGTCGACACTTAACCTCACCCACCTCAAGTTCAGCTCTGGAGACTTTTATACTGGGTCAGAGGTTTCAAAGGCCTTATAGTTCAGTTCTCTTGAGAGAGTTCTCTAGTCCACTGCATTCTGATCCAGCTGGGTCTGTGTTTTAAGACTTCTGCTCAGCGGTGGCAGCGGGAGCCGCCACACTCTCCGGCTTTACGATCTGGTAGGTAATCAAGTATTCTGGGTAAGCCTGTGGACGAGGAAACTAAATGTTAGATTCATTTCTAGAGCGGGTATCACACGTTGATTAACTGAACATCATAATATAAACACATTTAATAATCAAGTAATATATGTCAAAGACGGCTGGTCAGACTAACAAGCTTTTTAAAGATCTTGGCCTCTGTGAATTGCGCTGTTTCACTATTTTCACTATTTTATAGAGGAAATGGCAAATCAGTTTATATGCTCTTCTTATTTCATATGACAATGTCACAAAAGGTGTTAAACGGATATGCAGACAGGAATAAAGTGTGTTTATGTGTGTATACTGACCTGCTCCCCTCTGTAGATGACGTACTCTGCATAAGCCAGTCCGTTGACGCTGGGCCGTCCAATAACAGAGTGATGTCCGGGGGGGGCGTGGGCCATTTTCATCGCACTGAACTGAAGAAATGACTTACCCAACGTCACCCTGCAGAACAGCATCTGCCTGGAATACAAACACAGACGGATGCTGTCAACAGGAGGGTCAAATTTTTGTTTTATTGACATATTTTTACTCAACGTCATAATCTTATATTTTATATGAATTTAGTTTAATTTTGACAGTATATACTATATTCTATATACTTTCATAGCATACTGTTTTTGAAATTCATATACTAGAAATAAATGTGCTTTACTGATTTATACAAACAGGAAATGGTACAACCACCAGATGTCAATCAAATTTCTGCTTTGGATACCATGAATGCTAAGGAAGTCAAACAACCACAAAATACTTTTTTATTTTTAAGGTGTTCCTGAAGCTCATGATCATCCAAGTTATTTATTTTGTTTGTCTTTTAAGCTGTGAGCTTCTCCTCCTTTTGTCTTTGTACAGTGCATGGTGGGACTATCAACAGCACAGTTAAAAATCAAGGGGATTCAATATGCAAAGCAACATCCTTGAATGTAGCTTTGCTGTGTAAACGCACCACATAAAACCTGCTTAGTACTAGGATTTTTGTATACAATTGAAATTCAGCTACAGCTCTTTCCAGTCAGACACAAAGTCATTTACATTTCAGGTTTGTTTGGAACAAAGAGAAGAAGAGTTGGTGTCGTCGTCATTATATTTGACGTCTCACCTGTGACACACGTAGCAGGAACGGTCTTTGTGGGTGGGACATCCTGTGCCTCCACCGATCCCATACACGTACTGGTTGCTTTTGGAGGAGTTCTCGGCAAAATAGATCCCGGCGCCAAACATGCCGCCGATGTAGGCGTGGCGTTCGTCAAAGCCCTTATGAATGATGGCGTTGATGAAGGGAGAACCTGGCAAGAGAGAGAAAAACTTGTACTTGTAAAAGTGAGAAAGGACACATCTACTTTAAGTCAATCAAACAGCAAAAACTTGTAATATTCTGCCTACAAAGACGTCCTCTTGTTGGAAACCTGGACACCTTCCAACACAAACTGGTTTGTTTTGTCTTCAAAATATACGATATCCTTATCTGACTTCTTTTCTGGTGTCTGAACTCCACTGGATGAGCCCTCAAATGGGAAAAGATGATGTAAACATGCAGTAGTGTCTGTGAAGATGTCTACATTCAGACTCTGCTACGATCGGTACACCTCCACTTCTATAAACGGCTCACATCTTCAGATGCCGGTGAATCACAAATAAATAAAAAAAAGCACAAGAATAAAGAAAGCAGACAAGGCACAGAAATCCAGATACTGGCTAAGCGTTATCGTGGGAAATCCATGATCCAAGACACTCTGAACACAGTACGATCGTTGCTGCCAGACGAACCGTTTCAGGCATCACAGAAGCCACACGACTTCCTGGGACTGTCTTCTCTGCAGTGTTTAAAGGTTAAAAGAAAATGAACTGGGCTGCAGTCCCACGGACGGTGCCCTGGCTGAAACTTGTGGTTTCATGGGGACGTGGAAGATTAATGAGATTCGTTCAAGCTTACGGTCAGGCTGAAACCATGACAACACTGCAGAAGAAGCTTAAAGAGCATTAAAGGTTGAAATCTTGAAGCAGAAGACGGAGCTGCGTTTGACTTTTGCCGACTCAGAAGAAGTGACAGAAACAACAGTGACGACGTGATCAGCAAAACTTAATGATGACGAAGCGGTAGTTCTGAAACACACTATTTATTTATGATGATGATTTATTGTTGTGATTTATGATATTGATTATTAAAGATGATGATATGAAAAAAGTCACAAGAAGTGACAAAAAAAAAAAGTACTTCGTATTCACGATAATGATGCTAATGCTACACCTGTACTCAGTGTTGGGAAGTAACTAGTTACATGTAATGGCGTTATGTCATTTAATTACAAAATCAATGTAACTGTTATCCCTTATAGTTACTGAGAAGAAATGTGTCATTAAATGACAGTTACTTATGAAAATGTTGATGATTACAAAGGAGGTTACAACTGAAGTCAGACCTTTAAGATTTTGCTCAGTTTTTAATATTTAACATGTTACTGAATACACATATTGCTTTTTTTAATTCTTTGAAATCAATATTTTTTATATTTTGTAAATAAATCATGACATGGGCTTATTTGGAGCACACATGTTGTCACAGTACCAATTAAGCCCATGCCAGACTTTTGACTTTTTTCATAGAATATCTTTATTTTATATTCTAAAATCTACATGAACTAATGAATACATTTTCAAATGAGAGATACATTTTACTTTATAAGAAATTATCTCCCTTATAAATAATTTCAGTATCCATGAAAAACACCTTAGCTTAGATTTTGGTGGACTTGATGGGTACACTTAACCTAACAGCTGAAAACGTATTAGAAAATTAGAATCAAAAGTAATCAAATGTAATAAGTTATTTTATTACTTTGATTAAGTAATTGAAATTGTTACATTACTTATTACATTTTAAAAAGGGTAAGTAGTAATCTATAACCTATTACATTTCCAAAGTAACCTTCCCGACCCTGCCTGCACCGTAGGGTATATGTATTGTATCAAATGAATTTATTTACCGTGAAACAGCATCCGCTCGTTGTGGTGGTTATGATTCTCGTCTGCAATTTCTTTTTGTCTGTGTGCATACCTCTCCCGTAACTTCTTATTCACCACCTTCTGAATCTGCAGAGCCACAGGGAGGACGAGAGAAATTAAGAGAGAAAAGTGTCAGAAAAAAAACATTTAAATGTATTTGCAAAAGTCAAATAAGACGCCTAATGTAATTAAGTTCAAATTCCTTATTTTTGGTCCATAAAAAAGTGTGTGTTTGTGTTTTTGAGCACACACACCTTGATGATGTTGTACTGGCTGAAGACTCCGCCTGCATTGCCTCCATCTCTGTGCTCTCTGATAGTGCTCTGTAGCTGAGGAGGAAATCCACATACAGAGGTCAATCAATGACACACATGCAAAGCTTGTCAAGTTTAGAAAGGGGAAAATGTGTGGGATGAAAAAATTCAGATGAAATGCAGCTTTCATATATAGTGACTGATATCTGCTGTGATTCATAGTGCTCTCTGAAGACCTGATGTGATGAGTCTGCCCCAGGAGTGATTTTATATTCAGAAAGTGATATTCACTGACCACCTCCATTAACGATAGAAAGTTTAAGCTTGTTAGATTTTTCTGTTTTTATATGAGGCCTTTCAGCCATTACTGACTTGTGCACAAAGATATGGATTAAGTGACGAAGCAGAGCAGCAACTCATTCATTCAGAACAGATTCTTCAACCATGCCAGTGGGAAATTTATGAAGCAGCCGGAGAAAAAGACCATAACTCACAAAAAGAATATAAAATAGTGCAAAAGTATATCTCTAATGGCTTCAATTACTGATGTCTATAACATAAAATAAAATATAGGTGTGCACCGGCAAAGGCATTCACTGTAACCTATATTTTCTAATATTAGAGGCACAGCCTGGAGAGACTTTATATCAGTCATTTTTCAGGTAAAAAATTACAGTTTAAATTACCTGCTAAATTTCTGTTATCGTCTGACAGTCCTTATTAATAATAAACCCATTCAGACTGATAACTGCCGTCTTCTTTAATTACTGGTTTTATTTACAAGAGCCTTACAGTCAGCGGTGCATCTTGTACTGAGTTGCTCTACTGTGGTGACACTGCATGGTGTGTCCTTAACTAGTACAAATACGAAAACGTGTGCAAAAATGTTAATCTAAAATTCTGAAATAATATGACCAGACTGCTAAAAACCCATTCAGGTACTGAGTGTGATGAAGCATGTGTAGAGTTTGTGTCAGTTTGGAAAAAGGAAAGTTCTGTTTGCTTATGGCTTCAGAGACCTAGTATAGGTGCTGATTTATAGATTGTATAAACATGGCAAAATAGTTTCTCAAATTATCATGTATCCTATGTTCACTTTATTTTGTCTCTTTCATTTTATGTTACATTAATGTGTTTTTTGAATGTTTTTATGTTCATTTTGTCTTTTCTCACGTGAAGCATGTCATTTCTTTTGTTGTAAAGCACTTTAAGCCACATTCTTTGTATGAAAGGCGTAATTAGTATTATGCGTGTATTAAAGTGTGTTTGCATACCTCCTCCTCCACAGACTGGAACTCCTTGTCGTCTGGTGCCAGGTCGATCAGCACGGTGCCCTGACTGGAGCAGTGGAACGTCAGGTATGGGTTTGCACCTACAGACACATAGTTTGGATGAATGCCGGTCAGGACAGGACGAATCAAACAAAGAATAAATGATGATACCATCCTTTTAAGAATCTAATCATTGTAAAATCACCTGCTTGCTGGGCACCTTTATGTTGAAATTGTCAACAATCATCAACATTCTCATTTTAGTTTTAATACAATTCATCTGATGTAACATCTCCTTACATGTACCCCTTCTTGTGCGTTCACAAGTACAAACTGGCACTCATATGTGTGTGTGTGTGTGTGTGTGTCTCTGTGTTTCCTGACCTTGCTGGCCTCCCAGCAGCCTCTCGATGCCCTTGATGAGTTTGTGTCTGTGACCGTAAGCGTTGATGCCGATCTCTTTGAGCTCCTCGTGACCCATGTCTGCCAGCACATCCAGCGAAATCTGCCCGGAAACAGCAAAGAAGTCACGTCAGTCTGGTTTATGGTTGTCTACTATCAAAATAATGCAAAATAACATGAAATAATCATAATTACAACAACTACTTCAGCTATACTTTTCATTATACATCAGTCAACTACATGAAATGATGTTTGTCTATATTTTACTGTAAAGGAACTCTGCCAACACTTACACTGACCAAAAAAATACATAATGGTTTAATGAGTGATTCTGGTAACAGCAGTAGGGCGTACCACAACTGGTCACCAAAATTAAAAGCCATCGACTATAATGGATTCAATTATCTAAGACATATTACAGAGACAACAGGTCTGACAAATATTCATGAGAGTAAGACAAAAGCAGCATGAAGTAAAGGTCAATGAATGGATGGCAGTAATCAAGTCATTGATATGCAAATTGAAAATGGTTGAAGTTTGCAAGTTTGTTGAGGGAGAACAGAGATGAGATTCATGCTGGAGGCAAAGATAACTCAGGTTTTCAAACAGTAACCTTTGACTATTTTCCTCCATTATGCTGTGATCACTGTTACTGGTGTAAATCATCACAGAGCCTAAAATACACAGTAGGGGAATTCACTGAGAAAGGGATCAGGCAGAAATAAGCATAGCTGAGGGTTTTGCTGGCACCAAATTTAATACAAAAACCTGTGTTTCATTTCACAAATCACAGCAGTTGACGTCAGGAGCCAGTATGATCTCTCTAACAGAGCGAGGCACTTTGCGTCACCTAATTTGATGTAAATTTGAAACTAATAAAAGTAACAAATCAGCCAGGTTGTCACCATTGGCTGACAATTACATCTCAGTTGCCAGGTTTTCATTTAAATGTAGAGAGTATCGACAAAAAAGCAGCAAATTATTGCATGTTTCCACCCTCAATCACTCTTCTCACTACTGTTGTGTGAATATTAGGAGTTGGTTGGTGCTAATTTCCTGTTGACTGTGTATTTGTAAGTGCACCAGTCAAACCTCAAATGGTGAAAAACTATGTAGAAAACATGGAATATGGCACCTCTGTTTGTTTCATGCGTTAATTTGAGAAACAATACACTTTACATCTTCAGCTATTTTAAAAAAAATCTCTTCAGTAGAACCAAAGCTGTCAAATCACATGCTTCATATACATCATGATTTATTTGCCAAGTTTCTTTCTATTGCATTTTGCTTTTATCTATACAACAGCGTTTCCACTTCAGCCTAGCATAAATTCTGGTTTGTGATTTTTGTGATCATGTGAGTTTTTCCCTCTTTTTTTTCTCTCCAGATGTTCAGTTTCCACTCAGTTTTCAAATTGAAAATGACGATTAAAACAGATGAATGGGAATGCAGTAAGACTACAGATATATTTGCTTTTGAACCAAGGGTTTGTGTAGACAACCAACTGTGTTGTGAAGGTTATATCATACTTGTCATGTACTGTGTGTGTTACCAGAGGATTCCATGAAGAAGGTGCACCACAGAACTAAGGATTTAAATACAATTTACCGATTTGCATGATGTAAAATCCACCAAAAAACACAAAGAAGAAAAAGAGGAGGAAGAAGAAACATGATGTAAAAACTAAACTCGAGGAGGTTACTACTTAATTTATCCCTGTGCAGCAGCAATGACGCATCATACAGATGTGAACTATGAACTGTGGGCTGGGTTTATTAACTTTCCACCATTGCTGTTGCTCGTTTTGTGACCACTGACCCCTGATGCTGCCACACCCCCCTTACTGTTCATGTGGGTATTGCATCTTGCAGACGTGTTGCATTTTTTTTGGATTTCTTGAATGTGCGTAACTCAAAACAGATGCAGGATATGCGAGACAGCCATCAGGCGTTCAACACATGAACATGTAGTTAAAAGCAAGTATATCTCTGGCCTTAGTGGTGGAAAACAAACATTGGGGCAATGTGCCACTATAAAACAGTGTTAGCAGTGGCAGTGTGGTTTCATAATAATCAAAATCTATTAAATAGTAATAAAGTTAAGTCAGAAGAATCTTCGTTCATATTCTGAAACTATAAATGTGCATTCCTGTCAACACTCAGCTGACTCTCACACCTCCATTTCATTCACTCTCTGAATATTTATCAAGGCTTGTTTCCCTTCAAGGCGATCTAGAATAAATGCAAGACACACACAAACACATCCTCCATATTGCTCCCACACTGACTTCTCAATTTTGCGAGCTGTCACCGTTCAATTTCATTGTCTATTACTGTCTCTCTCACTGTGTTTCCTCCTCTTTCTGTTTCTTTCCTGCCTTTTTTACTCTGTTACTTTCCTGCCTCTCTCTTGTTTCTCGTACTGTATCTTTCTTCTCAAGCCTCTTTCTTTCTGTTGTGCTATGTTGTTCTTCCTTGCCCTTTTCACTCCGTCCATCTGCATCCCTCCTTCTGTCAGAACCTCTTTCTGTCTGTGTTATTGTTCATTATTACAAAAGAAAAACTGACATGAGGAATGGAACATGGAGGAACAACAATGGAAAGAAATAGAAAAAAAAGAATCCCTATAGTCTCTACACCTTCATTTCTTCACACCTTTTGCTGTCTGCCTCTCACTTTTGTCTCCTTCCAGACACTAAAAATTGTAAGTGTGTGTACCTGTTCCCTCTGAAAGATGTCTCGGAGGTGTTCCAGCCCCAGACTCTTTAAGAACTGGTTGATGGTCATGTCGAGTAGAGCTGCTGAGACACAGTGATGTCAGCAGGGTTAATCTAACTGTTACAACACCGTACAACTTTTTATTTCAAAGAACCAACCCCTGCTTTCAGACATATGTCTTTGTGTGTGTACATACTTTCTCCTTCCTTCCTGTCGGATCCAGATGCTCCGTCGGCGGTTCCAGTGGCACCGGCCACTGTGATGTCGTTGAGGGGCGTGGTCAGGTTGTCTATGCTGCTGGCTGCTGACAAGCAGGACGGGGATGGAGAGGGAGAGATGACCACACCTGCTGTGGCGCCTGCACTCACCACACTTGCACTCACCTGAGAGTGGGAGAGAGAAGATTTGGTTTTGAGTGCTGATGATTCAAATTTTAATTTTAATTTAATCAACTATCATTTATTGCATTTTAATTAATAACTGGATCGCTTTTAGTGCTTATATGTGAAGTCAATTGCCTAAAGGGTTTAAACTGAACTCCTGTACAACTGCCACACATTATCTCACATGCAAATAATTAACTGCACCTGTACATTTCAGTGCAAGCGAGCACAATCACGTTTTTTATTTTTTTATTTTCTGTTTCCTAATATAATTAATGTTTTTTCTTATGGGCAAACACACGGTATGACCACCATGAAATATGTTTCATCAGCTGAGAGTGTATATACTTGTATGTACGTGTGTGTGTGTGTGTGTGTGTGTGTGTGTGTGGACACTCACCACTGTGGCCTGCGGTTTTAAACAGCTCGGCAGAGCATCTGGCGGCATGGCGTCAATCAACAATGCTCTGATGTCATCAGCCTGCAACAGACAGAGAAACATGTAGAGAAAGATGTACACAGATGTATTGTTTGTATCCTCTATGAACGATTCTGCACCTAAATTAACTAACTCGCTCACATGTGAAGTTGGAGGCTGAAAGAAGAACATTTGCAGCTAACAGCAGTTGAATGGGTTACAAATAGTCTTTGGTCTTTCCTTTTTCCAAACTCTATCCCTGCTAGCCAACATCTCTATCCAACCATGAACCAATTAATTCAAAGCAAAACAACAAAGCATCTTAAATTTAGCTTGTAGGACTGTTTAATTCAGAAAGGACACACAACAAGCCTCCTTTCAAGGTTGCTCCTTCTGTCACTTTTTTTCTATGGTGCCTTGAAACAACAGCCAAGAACAACAAAACTTGTCATCCACTTAACATCCACTAAGTGAAAGGTGGCCTGCTTCAAGAATCTTCCCCACTGCTCATCTGAAACTAAACACAAGTAACATTTTTGGCTGAATACAGAATCTAACTGAGCCTTTCGTACCGTCGCCAAGTCCAGTGGCGTTTGCCCCTCCTGGTTTTTCATGGTGGGATCGGCTCCATGGGCCAAGAGCAGAGCACAGAGCTGAGTCCGACCCTTCTGGGCCGCTTCGTGGAGGGGAGTAAACGCCCACTTGTCTGTGGCGTTGACGCACGTGTTGTACTTGATCAGCAAGGCGGCTATGTCCACGTGCTAGATAGAGAGAAGGTAAGAGGTGAAGAAGAAGAAGAGGAGGAGGAGTGAGGAGGTGGCACGATGACAGACACGGAAAGAGGAACAAGCAGGAGAGGAAATATGAAAGGGGAGAGAATAGGAGAGATGGAAAGGGAAAGCAGGGGGATGAGAAGTAAAGAAAATGAGCAGGCGATAGAGGAAGAAAAGAGACAAATACAATAAAAGCATTTAACGAGAGCAAATGTGTGAAGTCTGGTGAGGGAGCGCTATAAAAAAAAAATCTGAAAAAATGTAATACGCAGTATTCTCTGGAGCAGACATTGTGTGAATTATTAACTCTGCTGTGATCCTCGTGTTCCCACTGCTCCTTCCTTTCTTTTTCTCGTCTTTTCCCCTTGCAGCCTGTTGTCTCGGCGTCAAAAACAGGGTAGCTTGAGTCTGAGTAACAGTGGGAGATGCTAAACCGTGTGTATGTGTGTGTTTGTGTCTCTGAAACGCAAAGCTCATCAAGTTTTCATTCAAACATGTGTTTCATGACTCTTTCAGCAGCAGAATGCCATCTAGCTATAAGCAAAATGTTACTCTGAGAAAACTGAACACTCTGGATGAAGGAAAAATGACATACAGTGCTTGTATAAGTATTCACACCCCATCATCATCCCTCCAAACACACCCCTTCCAGGCTTTTCCAAGTTTAGTCCTGTTTGTCATGTTACTACAGCAAATTGATTTTATTGAGGCTCCAGGTTATGGACCAACACAAAATACTACTGCTACTAATAATAATAATGATTTGAAGCTGCGGAGGGGGTATTACATAGTTTTATTAATTATTCACAAATAAACATATGAAAAGTGTTGGGTGCATTAAGTATGGATTCACCCCCCCCTGTGCTGTGAAACCACTAATTAACATCAGGTGCAACCAATTCCCTTCAGAAGTCACATAATGAGTTGAATAGAGTCCACCTGTGTGCAATTTAATTGCAATATAAATACACCTGTTCCAGGAAGGCCTCAGAGTTTTATTTGAGAATATTACTAAACAAACAGCATCGTAAAGACCAAAGAGCTTGGCAAACAGATCATGGATAAAGTTGTGGAGAAGTACAAAGCAGGGTTAGATTATAAATAAAATATCCCAAGCTTTGAATATCTCACAGAGGAGCAATAAATCCATCGTTAGAAAATGGAAAGAACATGGCACAACAGCAAATCTACCAAGAGAAGGATGTCCATCTAAACTGACAGATTTGGCATGGAGAGTGTTAATCAGAGAGGCCAATAGTGACTCTGGAGAAGCTGGAAAGATCCACAGCTCAGGTGGGAGAATCTATCCATGGGACAACTATTGGTCATGCACTCCACAAATCTGGTCTAGAGTGGTGAGAAGAGAGAAGAAATCCTGTTTGGAGTTTGCCACAAGTCATGAGGGAGACACAGCAAACATGTGGAAGAATGATCCCCACAGCATGGCGCTGGGCATCATGCTGTGGGGATGCTTTTCATCAGCAGGTACTGGGAAACTAGTCAGGATTGAGGTCAAGATGGATGGAGCTAAACACAGTGTAATTCTGGAAGAAAACCCTATTTTCAGTCTGCAAGAGACTTGAGAAAGGGGCAGAGGTTCACCTTCCAGCAGGATAATGACACTCAGCTTACAGCTAGAGCTACACAGCAATGATTTAAGGCAATGAATGTTAATGTCTTAGAATGGCCCAGTCAAAGCCCGGAACTCAACGTAATTGCGAATCAGACTTGAAAATTGCTGTTCACAGACAGTCTCCATCCAATCTGACTGAGCTTGAGCTATTTTGCCAAGAAGAATGGGCAAAAATTGCTGTCTCTAGATGTGCAAAGCTGATAGAGACATACCCCAAAGACTTGCTGCGGTAATTGCAGAGAAAGGTGGTTCTATCAAGCACTGACTCAGGGGGAATTGCACATTCAACACATCTTAATTATCGTTTGTGTCACAATGAAAAAGTATGTTGCACCTTCAAAGCACAATGCACGTTGTGGTAATCAAATGGTAAAACGCTACAAAAATATCAATCTGAATTAAAGCTTGTAACATAGCAAAATGTAGAAACTTCCAAGGGAAGTGAATACTAATGCAAGGCACTGTGTACATGCCCTTCTTCAGAAAACCTAAGTGTAGTAATAACATTAATTATAAAAAGGCTTCTTACTGTCCTGTGTCATAATATCAAATATCTGTTTTAATTGAGTTGTAAAACAGCAAACAGCAGCATAGAGTTGCTGTTTTTCAATCCACATTAGCATTAATCTACAAATCCAGATTACTTTAGCATGCATTCTACATGTGTTATGGATTTAAAGGCTGAAATTCGTCAACAGTCAACAAACTTCATGACATTCACCTGAGACAGGATCGGAAGCAAGATAGTCAACTGAATCCCTTGATTTTTTAAAAAACTAATGTCCGAGAAGTGAAAAATGTTCATCACAAGTTCCCAGAGCACAAGATGAAGCTATCAAATGGCTTGTTTTGTCTGTTGGGTCCAAAAATGAGAGCTATACTATTTAAAATTCAGGAAAAAAGCACCAAATCATCAGATTCAAGCTGGAACCAGCTGATGATTGACATATTTGCTTAATAAAATGATTAAACACGTAACTTTACATGTTACGATTATTACAAGTGTTGGTGAATTGTCGGTCAAGACACTGTGTTCATACTTGCATTGAATATGAGTTGCATCCAAGCACAGATATGAAAGGATATCAAAAACAGAAAGAGTGAAATCTCCGAACTGGAGTGTGAGTGCATCACCTGTGTGTGTGTGTGTGTGTGTGTGTGTGTGTGTGTGTGTGTGTGTGTGTGTGTGTGTGTGTGTGTGTTTGTGTGTGTCTTACCCCGTATGACGCTGCATTGTGCAAAGGTATCAGCCCTCCTTTGTCCTGTGCATTCACATCAGCTCCATGTTCCAACAGATACTCTGCTACCTCCAGGTTGTTGTAGCCAGCTAGACAGCGGCAGCGTCAGGGGTCAGGTTGTATAGAAAACACAGCGGGACAGCAGAGAAAAGTAGGATCCGATGAATAGAGGAAAAGAAGAGAAAGAAAAGTGAAATCGTGTAATAAGTGAGGAGGAGGGGAAGAGAGAAAGAAAGAGAGACATGTCAGCCTACATCAGCTGCAGCGTGACAGTGTATAATCAACGTTTCATTTTACAAGTAAGTACATCAAGGCAGAGGGTGCGTGGGCTTGTGTCTTCTGGTCACATTTAGAAAAAAAACATCACAGAGACCTTCAAAGTGTTTTTCGGCAGTATCTCAACTTTCCAGTCATGCGTTATGCTTTATGATCACACATCTGGTCCTGACATTGTCTATAAATACAGAGTCTATAAATGCATATAAAAAGACAAAGACGAATCAATTTTTCCACCGAAAGATGGAGAAGACACTGCAGGGAAGATAGGAAGTTGTTTAAATGATGGTTAGAGACATTTACCTTCAACCTTACATTAGCTGTCAGCAAACTGTTTCCTGTGAAACACTGCTGTAATTAGCATGTATAATTAATGCTGTTGTCACAAAATCCTTATTTGGTGCTTAAGTGTAATCTTCACATTATTCACTTTGAGAATCCTGATAAGAGAACGCAAGTAAAGCATGGAGATAAAATCAAAAATGGATCCTTCCTGCTATGAAATTTGAAGGTAAGGTTAATAGAAATTACTGCATTACGTCTATATAACCATTTTTATTTATGGTGGCAAAAGACTGAAACATGGTACAAATGTTACCTCAAACTGTTTGTGTATTTAGAGCTTAAAGCACAAAGTGTTTGGTTTGTTTAGTGTTTAGTTTATGTTTGTAGGTGATTATATCTGCACAGTATTTGTGAATTATGGATTTATTTGTGTGTTTATGCCTATGAGGTGCAAAAGCAAAAATGGAGTATCTGTTGTTATCTTTGAAGCTGATGTTATCGTGATTACAGATCCTGAATATATACATAAATATGTGTGTGTGTGTGTGTGTGTGTGCACCTTTGAGGACCTACATTACTGGTTGTTGGTATTTTTAAAAAATGCATGAAGTTTGTGCAAGATCCAAGGACAGATGCATGCAGCGATGCAACTTTTTCAGTTCTGATATAGATATTTGGGCTTTGGGTATCAGCTGATAATGAGTTCCGATCCAATACCAGCGTTTCATTAATAAGCTGTATGCCTCACTGTGTGGAAGAGATCAATCTTTTATCTGTAACATAACAAATAAATGCATCATGTATCCGTTTGTTTAACATATCAATGGTATCTGATACCAGATCAGCCCATTGTCACTTATACCCGATTTGGGTATTTAATTTATAGATAATATTGATATTTTGAATATTGTAATTAAAAAAAGCAAGCAAAAAGTTAATTGAACAAAAATGGATATTACTCCTCACCGACTCAAAGAGAAACAAATGAGCTTCTTTTTTTCACAAATTTCATGCCCACTGTGACACTACGGCTTTGTTACCATGGCGACAAACTGGGAGGGTAGTGACATTGAGGAGCCCACGTTCACAATAATATTACCTCTTGAGCTAATATTGTTCTCTGAAAAGTGTTCCAAGTGTTTAACCTTATGCATACAAAAGAAAAAACAAAGACTGAAAATGGTGTTAAAATGATGAAACTGCTAAGCTGTCCCAGCCTGCCTGTCTATAAACAATTTGTTTTTTGCCCTCATGACTTTAGTTGTCTGTGTTTATTACCCTGTTCCTGGCACTGCACTGAGCCCAAACCCCAGGAGGCTGGCTGTTTCTGAGATGCTGGAACCAGAGTGATTAGCACCAGCAAATATAAAATGTCCAAACTCACTTAAATCTGCTTCTATAAACAAGCTATAGAGTACATAAAACCTCTGGCTTTATTCTTTAAACTTCATGTCGTTTCTACATGCACGTTACCTGCGAGGTGCAGCGGGGTGGAATTGCGTCCTTGTGTGTCCCGGCAGTTGATGTTGTCGGGGCTGCACAACTTCTGCACCCTGGCCAGGCAGCCCTTCTTGGCTGCATCCAGTAACGCAGCGTCTCCTCTCAAGAGGTCCTGGATGTCCGTGTCCCCGTCCTTCACCAGATCCAGAGGTGTGTTCCCGTCCCGGTTTTTCTTTGTGGGGTCTGCTCCGTGCTGCAGAGATGAAAAGAGATCGGTGTAAAGGAAAGAAAGATGGAGAGAGAGAATGAAACAGATAGATTCAGTATGTTAAAGAAATGTTTATCCACTGAGTGTCATAACGCTAACATCTATGATCGAGGCAGGGTTCACAATCTAAATCCAAATGCAATGATAGATTTGATTCGGATTCGGATAACATTTCTACATTTTTGTCAACATACATGTCAAACCCAAAATGTAATAACCTATCACTGACTTCAACCTAACTAATATTCAGGGTTTCCCACACATTCATTTGTGGCAGGCCACCAGATTATCAACATTGACAGCTACATATTGATCTTCTATTTTTTTTTTACTTTTTAAAATGGGTATATAATCTTATTTCACAGTAGAGCTGCATGCAGCACATTGATTTGCTCAGCTCCTCCTTGCCTCTCTCTCTCTCTCTCTCTCTCTCTCTCTCTCTCTCTCTCTCTCTCTCTCTCTCTCTCTCTCTCTCTCTCTCTCTCTCTCTCTCTCTCTCTCTCTCTCTCTCTCTCTCTCTCTCTCTCTCTCTCTCTCTCTCTCTCTCTCTCTCTCTCTCTCTCTCTCTCTCTCTCTCTCTCTCTAATAACTCCTCCTGTCTGTGCACACTCTGAATCAAAACATGATTGTGCGTGGTAAGAAGGATTGTTGTCGGGTTTTCCCTGCAGAGAAGACGGCTGGCCGAATTCCTGAACAGAATCAAAGTGGAATTTACAAACTGTTAGTATCATGAACAAAACTGATGCATTCAAGTACACTCTGATAAGTTAGTCTATTCATGTTCTTAACACAACACTGTCAATATACAGCATGGTTGTGGAAGCTGAAGCACCTCGTATAGGGTATTATTTAATATTTAATTGAAGATAGTGCCTCTGTGCCTTACCCCCCCCCGCTCAAACCCCAGAGGAAGCGTCTCACTTAGAAGATGACAAGCGAGTAAGGAGTGAGCAGAGGATGAGGATGAGAAGGTAATTCACCAGAGAGCAGAAGAGAGGGAGAGATGGAGAGAGGTGAGGACAGGACATCCAGTGAAGTGGAAAACACCAAACACCCTGGAGATGGAGTGGGGGGGAGGAGACATTTTCATCGCTCAGCTGTCTCCTAGGTTACGGTTTAACTTTTCATTGTACGTTTTTGAAATCCGCTCATTAAAATTTGATGTTTGGGGGACCACTCCCCAGGGTTTTCACTGCTGGCCTGGAAATGTCCGTTATGCATCTCTCATGCCTGTATTCCCGTTTTCAATCTATTTTTTGAGCCTATCCACATTATGATTTTTCTGCCCTACTTCTCTACTTCTATCATCTCTTTACTGCGGTTGTAATCACATTCTCACTGTCCAGGAAAATTAGTATAGAGACCCATTTCAGTAACAGTTGGGGACATTTTCACAGAGATGAAAATTGGTTCAGCGATCCTCTGGTGCATATGAAGGACATTTCAGATTTTTTAATAATAAACACAAGAGAAGCTGGACAATTAGTGTGGATAAATAAAAAAAAAGCCTTGAACTGACACTCCAAACTACAAGATGTCGCACTGCTTGATTGACAGTTGGTCTGTTACAAGATGAAAATCCATCGCAGCCACAATCATAAGTGACTCAAGCTCACATCTTTCATACAAATGCTAGCATGGCAGATTCTGCTTTAATTGAGGAGAAACTCAGCATGCTCTTGCGCTTCTTTCCTGACAAAGAAAACGCTTATACATGCTTTTGTAATTCTCACAAGAACCTTGCAGATTATCACGGTACAAATCCAACACAAAAGGGGGACAATAGAAAGTTGACAACAAACAAAGGAGACAAAGGAAAACCTACAGCTGAACTCTGGAAGAGTTTATTTAAAAAGAGAGAACATCCCAAGGCTGTGGCCGATTAACACCACACACTCTGTTACATGTGTGAATGTGCCGCTGTGTAAGGCCCAATTCAGACCAGATCTGGTGTTGTGGCGCACTGCCGCAGGGTTAAGTAGAGGTGTGCGTGGGAGTGTTTGTGCTCTAGAACGTAACCACTGTGAAACAAACAGAAAATAACGTTTTATTGATCTGATTCACCAGCTTTCTCGCTACCACCGCTCCCTCACTTCTTTCAATTTTAGCTCTCTCTCTTGTTTTTTCTTGTATTTTTCTAAATGAGTTGGGATGTGAACAGCAAAGTCTGACTTTTAACTTTTAACTTTATCAAACGAAGAGAGGTGTCCTCCCCATTGTCCTGGCAACGTCTTTGTGCTCCATCATGGCATGGTTTTACAGCTCCGATAAGTTCGGATGCCGGCTTTGATTGGCCAACGCAGCGTGACATCAGGTTGCATTTCTCCAAAAGTTGCCTCTGGATCAAGTTTCTCGCCACTGCAGCCAAAACCCTGCAGTGCACTAACCCAGTAAATGCACTAACCCCAAACTTATTCGGTCTGAATATGACCTTAAAGAAGGAATTAAAGTGCTGCAGTGTCTGCATGAATTTACTTCCAAAGTTCACCAGTATGAGTAAGTGAAAAAAAAAAAAAATAGCCAAACTTCCCACCACCTTGGACAATCGATCATGTGTCAGTGTTTCTCACTGCCTCCAGACCTCTTGCTGCGAGAGCTGAACCAACCATCAGATCGGTGAAAGTGTGGCCTGAGGCAGCTGCTCTATCTCTGAACTCCAGGATCATTTTGAGAGCACTGACTGGGATTTATCTGCGCATGGGGCTACAGAGGAGTCGCCCATTGACATTGAAGAATTTGTTTCATCTGTTTTATTTCAGCAAGAAAATGTGAAATTTTTTCACCAACATCAGATAAAAAAATGTTGGACATATAAACTGGTAGGACACAAACCTACAGCACGATCAAACATGAATGCAAAATGAATATTCTAGGTTTTCTGTTCTTTATATACTTTTATAATGTTGGATGTTTTGATTAAACAAGTTAAAAGTTCCAAAACATTAGGTGAACATGTGAAGTTATCTCTGTAAATCAAACAAATCCCAAACTGTCTTCATATTGTTTGCACATGCCCACAAATGGCCATCCATTCAGTACATTTTGTTGCTAAGGACAACTGCAGACAAAAGGAACACTGGCACAGGATCACTGGCACGTGACCAAAATTGTCCAAAAAGTCACTGTAGGGCTTCAGCTAATCATTACCTTAATTTGCTTAACCTCTAGATTAATTGTTTCATCTGGAAAATACCCAGAACAATTTCCCAGAGCCCTATATGACATCTTCTACCAACTAGCCACAACCCAAAGATATCCAATTTGGCAAGGAATTACTCCTATTTGAGAGGCTGGAACTAGCAAATGTTTGGCGATGTTTTGTCATTAACTGTTATTAGAATTAGTGTTGATTCATTTTCTGATGATATTTGTTGCCCTGTCCTCTGCTTTTCCACCAGAGCTGTCACCTCTCTTAACACTTTGTATAATTGTTGTCTTGTATTTCATTATATTGTCTTTGAAGTTTTTATTACAATGTTTTAATAATCTATTTGCTCCAAGCTTCATCTCATTGTGCAATCACGATGAAGAAATTCAAATAATGCATCTTGAAACGGCACATTTCCCCTGCTGCTGATGTGTGTTTGGTCTGTTGTGTGTGTTCACGTCCTGTGTGAATTCAACAGTGTTGATCTAATAATAATTTATGCAGCCCCATATGGCAACACAACACAGTGGTGATGTAACCTTGTCTGGAGGTGTTTATGACAGAGAAAACAAAAACACATTCAGCTGTGAAACTGCAACATTTCACAGGATTCATTTAGACTGCAGCAGATGTGACAATCAGGTATTACACAACAGATATTTTCAGCCGTGTGATCTGATTGGTCGGAGTTTGTCCTGAATGGGCTCCAAGAGAGCAGGAGACCACGTCACACCTTTTGATGAATGCTTGCTTCTGATTGGCCAATTAAAGGATTCTGGCGTCTGTTTTTGCAGAGAAAATGCCACTGATTCTGAGTAATAATATGTCTGCTCCTTATTGTGCACTTAACACATACGTATTGTGTAACACGCAATATTCACAGGGACGCCACGTGTCATTTATCGCATTGGTAACACATGATACTGATGATTCAGATTCACCAGCTCATGTTTCAAAAGGCAGGATAGAGTTCTGAGTTCTCTGAAACTGTATCAACCAAAGAGTAAAGTATGTTTACAGAAAGTGTTAAAACTACACCAAGTAAGCAGTAGTAAAATGTAATTATTTGACTTCTGCAGACTTCAGTGTACCCAGAAATCCTGTAACGTGACTGCAAACACTCATGTTTGCCAATGCGGCTGGAGAAAAGACAGAAAAAACATCTATTCAGTGAGTCCTGTTTCCTAAACTAGACACTAACTCATTGAAGTTTCGAAGAGTTTTCTTTGAGAAGAAGAAATTGTAAAAGCCCCAACTTAAAATGATTTTCATTAAGTCAATGAAATTTTGAAATGAGTAAATCACGACTTCTCAGAGTGGATGGTGCTTTCTGTAAATGGCTGTTTTGGTCCATCCAAAAGCTTACAACCCAATAATATTCAATTAACAGTGATTATTATAACTGTTGATTTATTTATTGTTGATCAACTAACAGATTCATCAACTAATTGTTTAATTTCTAGAAATGATTAGACAAGACAACTTAACATTGATATTGATAACATTGGTTTAGGCTGTTGAGATGGGATGGGCTCTAGATCTGTCCTGTTGCTTTAAATATGTATCCATGTTTCTTGAATATTAGTCAAGTGGTTAATGTTCTGTTATTGACCAGCAGTCTGACCTTGAGCAGCAGTTTGCAGATCTCATATTTGCCCTTGGCGGCAGCTTCGTGGAGCGGTGTGAACTTCCACAAGTCGGCCACATTGACTGAGGCTCCGTGTCTGACCAGCAGCTCGGCCACCTCGTAGTGACCATACGAACAGGCGTTATGGAGAGGAACCAAACCACTGCAGAAGGAAAACACACATATACAATATATCATTTCAGGAATGATTACATCAGAAGTTATTACACATTATAACCTATTGTAACTGCCTTTCTAATCTAAATGTTTGTTCTATACGTTTTTCTATCGGTGTCGCACCCTTTGTCCTTGGCGTGCACGTCGGCCCCATGGTGCAGCAGGTACTCCACCACCGCAACTCTGTTGTAGCCAGCAGCAAAGTGAAGGGGAGTGGAGTGTCGCCCCTCCAGGTCTCTACAATTCACATTCTGAGCCGTACACAAAGACTGCAGAGAAACAGACAAGGAGACAAAAAGAGAGAAAGTTTCTAATCAAAATCTGCTGTTGCCCCGATCTATCAGAGAGGCACGAAGAGATAAATGTATGACCTGCGGCTTCATACCCTGTCATGTAGTAATTTCAATTATGATTCATTTTCTTTCAATCATTGAGCTTTGATGAGTTTTTGTCTTAAGACAGATTTGATGTTGATTGTCTGAGGAGCTTTTTCACTGAGTGAATATGACAGAATATGACTTGTTTTTTTTAAATGTTGAAGCTCAATAATATAAAACATTTTCATGATATATGACCAGGATCTGGGAACTAAGAGAGGAAGAAAAAGTGACTTCCTTCCATCATCTGGAAGGAATCCAAACACACCATTTCTCTCAGATAACTGGGGAAAATAATCTACATGCAACACACATTTCTCTGCTCTGCCTTGAATATTTCATGTTTAGTTTTTGTTTCTTGGCAGGACAGTTCACTGTTGTGACTGTAGTCCTTAATTACACCATTTTTGAGTATTTTTAATCATGTGAATTATTTGAAATGTACCAGAAAAAAACTTATGTTATAGCTAATTGGATTCTGTGTAGCTTTCTTTGCCAGCTTGCTGCAAGTTTCCAGTAAAAACAAACTGTGTAGAGCTGTGTAAATAAGATGTGTTGGTTAACGAATACTGACGTAACTTTATAGAGCAATAAAAACCTTTTAAAATCTGCTTTAGATTATACAGACCAGCTATAACTACATCCACACACTTACATCATTGTTTTGTATTCCCTAAAAAAACAACATAGCCACCAAACCAAATCTAACATCAAACAAGGCAAGCAGGACTTCTGAGAGAAAAAGAAACAAAACATAGAAAAAAGAGCTGAGTATGTCAGTGTAATGAAATGTGTGAAAAGATGATTTTTGAGAGAGTAACAGCATCAATATTGAAATTATTAGCTTAGCTTAGTAAAAAATACATGCCTGCTTAACTGGGGGTGGCTGCTGTTAACACAAAATCAAAGAAATACTTGTCTGCTTTGCCGTTATTTCAGACCCTATTACACATCAGTTCAGCACTAAGCGGTGACATGGTGGGAAATTCGGTTTATAGTTTCCTCCCACCGCTTGCAGGATCCTACTCCACAGGAAATAAAAATGTAACATCCCGTTGGCAGACTTATTCGTCAATCTGAGGCCATTACCCCTCACTTCAGCTGCCAACGAGGCAGTGTCGCTGCCATTTATAAAAGCTGTGTGTCCTGGGAGAGATACTTCTTAAAAAAGAAAAAAAAAACTGTATCTTGTTCCAGGTTGAATTTTGTAAATACTTCACACAAATCAAACAGCAGGAACAATGTAAGTATAGACAATCTGGATAACACAGGGAGCATTTAAGGATCAATTTTAGTTTGCTCTGGAGTTTTTGAATCTTACATCAATATAGTGGGACAAGTACAACTGAAAAAGTAATATTCTGCTTATATATTCATGCCCAGCTGACACAATTTACTATTTCTGAGCACTCTGTGCCTGGCTGGGTATTTACAGTGTACAAATGTGTGAATGTGCTGAGTAAAGGGGATTCTAGAATTTAGATACAAGACTTTTTCCTACCTGTCTGGGTGAGTGCAATCAGACAGAAATCTAACATCAATATCTATAATAACCAATGGGAGTCCTGAGGAGAAGTCTATTTTAACAGCAAACCTTATAGAGACAGTAGTTTACATCTTATTATGTCATTATAAATCATAGGTGAAGGGATGAATCATATTAAAAATTACCCAGTAAATAATATGCTCAATCTCTGCACTAAGTAACAGACATCTCATACAAACTACATGTAATTGTCAGTTTTTTGATAATGTTTCAAAATACAGTAAAAGCATCTGTAGCTTCTACTGTGGAGCACCTACAGTGATGTGTATTTCAAATTAATGCTTCAAATGAAGTACAAGATGTTCTCTAGAGACAGAATCAGTGTCTAACTTTGGCCTGTCGCCTAGAGTGATCATCTTTCTAATAGTCAGTGCGAACAGTTCAGTGTGAACCTCCTCGACATTTGAACAGATGACAGGACTCAGCCCAGGACTGGTGCAAAGTGTTATTTAACCGTCAATCAGTAGTTCAGCCAGACTGTTAACCCCGGTGCATGTGTGTATGTGTGTATGTGTGTATGCGTGTTCTGTCAAAGCCTACACTTGGGGATGAATTTCAGTCTTAGGGCCAATTCATTTGGGATTTGTCCAACTGGGGATAAAATGTATGACCCCAATTGGGGAAAAAATGATTTTTGGGTTAGTGATTAAGGTTAGGGCAAGAGTTAATGTTAGGTAAGTAGTAATTATGGTTATGGTTAGGCTAGGTCTCCAGCAAATGAATATAAGTTTATGTAATGTCCCCAAAAGTGACCATGATCTGTTATATGTGTTTGTCTCCGTGCATCAGGTAAAAAGAGACTGACAGAAAGTCAGACCAGAGCTCATCATCTGTTGCGCTCCAATCTCCTGCCAGCCTGCCAAAACATTACACTTCAGATGCTGACCGAGGTTCTTCATCTGGACAACCCTATTACAGCCTGTTTCACTCAAAACCAAATACTTCTGTCAAATGCTTACCAGGTCCTGACATCTGGTGGGTGGTATTATCCAAAGCATATTACAGTGTATCATGAGCGCCTACATTTTTAACATGAGTGGGCCCGGTTCAAATAAGTGGCGGTGCCCTGCGCTGCCCAGTGAGCTGCAGGGGACAACTGTGATCATACTGAGTGTTACAGTGGAATAAACAGGAAATCTTATAAGATGCCAAACGTGGCCTTTGACAATCAAAGAGGTTTGTGATTTTGACTGGAAGCAACATGGGCAACTATATAAAGAAATGACCAAAAAACATTTGATTAATAGCGAACAGCATCCACCTGACATTTAACAAAAAACGCGACGACCGGGACTCTATAAGAGCAACAAGAACAATCATAAAGGTCAGGGTGTTTTGTTCCAACTTCATTTAAAAAGAAAAGCTCTGCAGACATTCGTCTCTCTCACACAAAGATTATCTGAGTCAACATTTCAATGAGTCACTGTCAAACTTACCTTATACAGGTGTTAAACTAGTTTAGCATTATCTGTAGTGTATCGCTGCTTTAATTAATGGAAGTGATGCATCTGTACTCTATTTATATTTATCTAGAAAGAGAAATAATTTAAGCGACCAACAGTTCTTTCAATGTACATACGTGCGTATGAGTATTGTTTTAAGACAGACTTGAAAAAATGTGAACCTTTCCTTTAAGGACTGATTACTTTAAAGGTAGAGACAACATTTATTTAAGGTTTCAGCTGTATATTAATGTATCTGGATTGTCTTAGCAACCACAATGACTGAAAACACTCTAACAGTCTAATCAATCAATACATTTATTACTCAAACACTTTAATGGCACTTTGGTACTAGCAGTCTGTATACGTTCTTTTTTCCCCTTTTATGTTAGTGTTTGACTTTTTGAGACAGTTTTCAAAGGTAGACAGGAAACAGTATGACTTGAAACAAAAGGCCCTCAACCAGGATCAGGAGCATTGTGTTATATGATAAGCGTCTTAACCACTAGACCACCAGGATGTCCCGGTCTCTTAAATGTCTGTCTACATAGAGTTGGCATCACACAGGCAGAACAGTGAATGGTAAAAAATTATATCCAATCTAGACATTAACAACCTGCAATGCATCCAAAATTATTGAGAATTTGGAATTAAAAGAATGAAGCATGACCTACCTAACCCTGCGAAAATCTTTCCAAGTGTGAGTTACAAAAAGTGACAAAACAAACTACCTTGACTGTGTCCAGGTCTCCGGCTTTAGCAGCTTCCAGAAGTCTGTAGTCCACGTCTGAGTTTCTCACTGGGACGTTCTCTGCAGAGAAGAATGTTGGAGAATGAACGTGCTGGATAAACATTTTTATACGCTACAAATGATCACTTAAGTAAATGTATCATCTGCAAAAGGGTTGAGGTGAAGAGAGTGAATGTATTTTGTTAAAGACACTGAGCTGTTGGTTGAATTCTTGGCTAGATGTCATCAGTTTACCGACATTCCTTTGAAAATTACAATAAAGGTACATTTAAGTAAGCAAATTTTTGATGAAATTGTTCAGCCGTTATCTGGTGATATTGCAGTGAGGTAATGTGCTGTTTCCTCTTCCACTGAACCAATGAGTCGAACTCTCTGCCTTAAAAGCTATTTACTAATCCGCGCCTTCACTCTCAAACTATCAATACTGACCTTCAGAAAACAATTCCAGTTAATCTCATTGTTGCTAGTGCATAGCAACCACAAAAACACCACCCCCTCCCCATCCACACCCACACACACACAAAAGATGGCATACCATTGAGTATTTGCTGTACAGCTTCATTTCCCATTTGAGCAGCAGTGAAGCCCTGCAGTGACACCAGTGAGGCGTCAGCCCCGTATCCTAGCAACAGCCTGCAGGTCTGAAGGTGGCCTGCCAGCGCAGCACGATGCAACGCTGTCTGACCCAGCGTGTCCAAGGCATTCACCTGCAAAAAAAACACCTTTATATTATGATTCTTGCAAAGACCTTCAGTGGCTACATGTGTCCCCTAAACCACTCCACCAATCCACCTTTAAACTAGCATTCTTCAAACTGTGTTTTTTCTTTCTTCATTTTATCAATTTGTGGCACACAGTGACAATCTAGGATTAATTTTGATGAAATGCTGTGATTTACTTATCTGCTGAACCCACTTTGACTCATCTAGCTTCATCTAAATCTGATTCAGGTAAGAGTTTTGTCAGCCTGTAATTAAGTACCACCTGGATGGAGTTCTGATAGATGATACTGATCATCAAAGATCTGACATTTCAGTTGAAAAAATACATAATTTATTTCCTTATACATCTTTTTAAAAGATTCAACCACATCATCTCTATATAATAAGACAATAACGCAACACTGTAAGACAATAAATAAGTACCTCACAAGAAATGCATGTAAAGAAATTTATAACCACACTCAGTCAAACATGATCCTGAATGTTGTTTATTTCTTACATACTGCAGAAATGGTTAGTTAGTTTAGCTATTCAGCTGAACATTGTCAAGTCTAATTGTTCTGTTTAGGTTTTTTGCTGCCAGATGGAAATACTGGTTTTTGGCTTGCTGGCAATTTAAATACATGAAACACTTGAAGTACCTGAATCAATGTACTTCATCACCATGACGCAAAAGTCATATAAAAATTGCATATTGCCATGAAGAGATCCAGATGATGACTTTACATTTAACCTACAGTACAGCGACCCATACAACCAAAAATATGGAAAGGGATTGCAACTGATATAAAAACTGTTGAGAAAAATGTAGATATGTCTGATATTCTTGTATTTGTGTAGTATATAAAATATAATTGGGACATATTGGGTTTGTTGTGGTTACAGTTTGAGAGGACATTAGCTACAGAAATCTGTCACGTGAATGACTTCTTATTTAGGTAGCAATTTAAGAGTAAATATGATGTGTCAATATCAATAGCAAAAGCACAGAAAAGCAAGAAGACACATTTCTTCAGTCAAAAAAGTACAATGAGTCACCACTTCTACTGAAAAAAATCTTCCTTTTTTTCACTGCATTGCATTCTGGTGTAACCTTCTGTTAATGTGTAAAACTCTGCAGTGATTTTTTTGAATGTCAGACCGAAGTGGAGGCTGAAGTGACATTGAAAATGTCATCACTTCACATTTGTTGGAATGACAAATGACCACCAAACAGCAAAATATATTTATAAAATTCATTTATGCACGTGAAGATAAGCAGACGGATGAATAAACAGAGAGGCTTATAGATGGGATAGAATATAAAAAAACATATTCACATCATTTACAAAAGATTCAGGTGGAAGTAAAGCAAAAGAGAGAAATAATTGGATGGATACAAGGATGGGGCAGACATGGATGATGCAGAAAATGATGAATGGCTAACTGCATGTGAAAAATACTGTGGTTTACCTTGGCCCCGTGTTTCTGTAGCACCTCCATTATGTCATTATGAGCCCGCTCTGCTGCCACATGGAGAGGAGTCATGAAACTACAGAGAGACGAGGGAAAAGAAGGAGGCGAGGGTCTGTATTTAATACACTGGGGTCAGCCTTTAATAACCTTGGTATGTTGAATTCTTTCATTGACTGTGCACAGTTGAAAAAATATGAATAATTCTCTATCTTGGTGGTTATGAGCAGACGGAAACAGAACTCACTCTTTATTCTTCTCATTGACGTTGGCGCCTTTCCTCAGCAGCAGCTCCGTCACCTGTTTCCTCTTGGGGTGCGGCGATGCTACTGCACAATGCTAACACACACATATCATTGTCTTAGTATCTGTACATCAGTGTAGAAAAAAAACCAGTGTGTGCAGTACTATATGTGTGTGTCTTACCAGCGCAGTCTCGTGTGTGTGAGGGTGTTTGAAGTTGATGATCTCCAATGCGAGGGTCTTCTTAGCCTTGGCCATGTCAGCTTCTCGAGCAGCCTGAAGCAAGGAGTGGCCCTTAAACTCATCTGGAAACACACACACGACATATCAGAGGCGTTAACAACAATAGTTTCAGTTTGACCACAGTGCAATTTTGAATTAATCTGAAATTTCCTCCTCTAAACCAGAAGGCTGCAAAAGTATCTAAATGAAAAACCGGAGTAACAATTTTCAAATCCGACCACAACAATATACTCTTTTAGTTGCAATGACCCTACAGCATACCAATACTTCAGAGAGATTACTTCAAAGTTTATATCGGAGAGCTAATAACATATCAAGCAGTCTGTTGTAGTAACAGCGTGTGTGCTGGAATTGAAGCGGAAACAAGTGATTATCCCCCGGGGACTGAAAATTACAAACAACAAACTATTTTGCTTCTGAAACATTTCAGGCTGAATAAAAAAGGAATCTGTTCAAGTCTCTCTACTGACTGAGCGAAAGCTTTCATGCATTTCTAATCAGACATTTAATCTAATGGAAACAGCACCACACAGCAGTCACATATTCAAGGGAACGTGGTCAAGAGAGAGAATCGAAACCGTAATAACAGCTGATGAATGGGAAACAGAGGTGGCGACAGCAGTTTTATTGTTTATGAAGTCATTTTTCATCCTTTTTAGTCCACGACGATGGCTCCCAAAACTTTTGATCTTTTGACAATCTTTAAATGAAGAAATATCTACTTTTGAGCCCTCATTACAGTTTAAAAGTGTATTGTGGACTCAACTGAAGAGTATTTTTCCATTTCACAAGGTTTTACTTATTAAAATGTCAAATAGTTGAAAAAACAAACCCAACAATATTATAAAACCAGAAAAAAAATACAAATAATTTACACATAAATGCACTGAGACTTTAAGGTTTGTCTTGGTGCCTCAATTAAATACATGTGTAAATAATTTAACTAAAATCTTAAATATCCCAGAACAGCTCACAAGGATAATGAGAAACTTAAAGATGGTTTTGCATATTTTATAAACTGCCTATATTCTACATTACTACCAAGTATCTCTACTAGATGTTAGACTGACCTTACACTTACGCTACTTTTGTGTCAAAACAGTATGAAAGTAAACTTTAAGCACCTTAAAACATGCTTGAGCTAACAAATTTGAATTTTCCGTCGAAAGTCTTGTTGTCAGCTGTTATTATAGTAATGCTTTTGCAATTTAATCTTTACTGAAAAATTCTCCCCATAACTGCCTTAAATGACGCTCTGGCATCTGAGATCTGACAATCAGCCGCTGCACAGCCAACAAACACACTGTTATGATCATAGTTTTATTTCCTGGATTTCTGCAAGTATCTGTATTTCATCAGCAGACTATCTCCTGCAATAGGAGGCTCAGTATCAGGGTATCACAGGTTCAATAAAAGCATGTAAGGTATTTTTAACAGTCTCTTCTAGTCAAAGAACTCCTCAAGGAAAAGAAAGAGGCTGTGACACAGAAAATAATCTGAAGTAAACACACACAGAAATACACCCTAAAGGTTCTTGTCCAATTAGGTAGGAACTTGGTGTCACCAGCTAGAGGCCAATCTCTAAACTAGAAGTTGAAGTATACAGTGTATTCACAAATAAACGGCAATTAAGTCTAAAAAATCTTCACATTTAGTTTTGAATTCCTGTAAGTAATAATGTTACTGCAGCAAATGTCCCACTGAGACTAGAAGACACCCTCACCAAAAAAAACCCATCAGAAGTGTTATTGTCCTGCATTTGTGCATTAACTCACAATGGCTTATGATTCATGTAGCATTTGAGTTTTGCTTTGATCTGATTCATTACGAAGATGAAGCAACACGCGTGGCAGTTGGACTGTATTTGCGAAGGTATGACTACACAGATGTTCACAACAAAGAAAATAAAAGCATTATAAGTTGTAGTGAATATATTGTGACAAGTTATTGTGATACACATGTTGACCAAACCTGAATCACCTTGAGATCAAAATAAAGCGTGAAGCACAGTTGTTCAGCTGAAGGCCGTGATCCTCGCATCTTGAAGTAAAGCTGGGGCAACTCTGTGAATGAGCTACTGTATGAATTGAATTCAAAGGCAGGAACTGTAAAGGTGACTAACTCAGAGGAGATGATAGATTTGGTTTTGCTGAGGAACTCTACTTTCATGTGAGAGTACATGTCTGCATAGATTTTCTAGAATCCACTGCATCTTGTTATATTGGAGGACTGGACATTTAGATATTCACAGCATCAGGTTCTCTTTTTAATTAGAGAGAGTGTTGCAGTAAAGGTTGTGTGTACTGTATCCTTATGTTTGTTAGCTCATTAATGTTGCTCAATTATCAGGTTTCCTCCAGTCTGTTTATAATTTTTACTTTGGAGAAGTGTTTTGCTAGCTGAGTTTAACCTACGAACTAACTAGCTGAGATTCTGAAGGCTCGTGTAAGATTTGCTGCAATAGAAAAAAAATAATTTGACAAGTGAAAATAAGCAGAAAATATCTCCCGACATCTGTACTTCAGAAATGGACTTCAAAGTATCAGAATCACCTGCTCAGTTGCCACGAATTACTGTCAAATGACTTCTGATCAAACAACTAATTTCACACTTTTTAGATTTTTTGATGTTTTTTGAAGGTTAGATATTTTGGAAGATAAAGAAACAAAACTCTTCTCTTCCACTTTTAAACCGTTATTTTAGATGACAGATATGCCTTCACTCTTTGCCTGTGATGTTTCATTCATGTTAGCACACATGAAAAAAACACAGCTAAATAAGAGCATCAGTCAAGTCTTCATTTGTTCTGCTCAGCTTTCCAAGCATGTCGAATTGCCGGCTATCAGATGTTCGCATCTGTGTCTCTTCATACCCATAATCCCTTGTTTTCTGCTCCACAAAACAACCCTTCTGTTGTCAGAGGGACTGAGACTCACATTTTCAAGTGTCTCCGCTAAGTTCGGATCAACTGCTCCAAACATGATTGGTATAAATACACCCTTCCTAAAAACAACCTATTCATTAATTCAGCACCATGACTCATTCGGGAGACACAATGCAGCTGCAGTTTATGTAAATGAAGTGCCGCACTCACATGTGAGTCTCTCCTTCAGCTCCGGAGTGGGCGCCATGTCCACAGAGCTCTTGCTGTGGCAGTTGAGCAGGGTTGGGTCGGCCCCGTGGCTCAGCAGCAGAGAGCAGACCTCCACTCGGTTTTTAGACGCCGCTTCATGGAGTGGGGTGAACTGCCAGAGATCCATGGCATTCACACAGGCTCCGTGCTGGAAGAAAACAACACGGGCGGATCAGGATAAACAGGGGAGAAAGAGAACAAGAGTTTCTTTTCATGTTGGATCATTTTAAAGGGAATTCAGCAGCAGATCACTACAAACAGTGACGGGTGTGCGGCTGTTACATATCAGTCTGGTTTTTAATTGAATAAAAACAACAAAGCAGTTAAATTTAGGTCTGTTGTGATCCAATTTCCATTTGAGTTATTAGTATTCAAGATAGCAAAAATGTAATCATGTTAACTGAGAGGCAGTGTCCCTGCCTCAGTAACTATTGAGCTGGACCAGATAATGTGTTTTGCTTTTGGAAGGACAGGCTAAAGGCTCATGTTGCCTCACCTCACAGATGGTATTGTAAAGCTTTAGTGAGGTCCCCATCTCCAAAATATCTGCTGTCAGCTCGGGATCTGTGCGTGCGTGTGTGTGTGTGTGTGTGTGTGTGTGTGTGTGTGTGTGTGTGTGCTACCTTCAGCAGCAGCTCAGTGACTTCATAGTGTCCATAGGAGCAGGCATTATGTAGAGGCACCAGACCACTGGAAGGATCAAACACACAACAAAATCTTAATTAGCAATTAATATAAAGTTCAGGAATTCAAAGACAGAATTTAAAACTCTTTATGTCTCCATTGCATGTTTATGTTTTGAGTTATGTCTTAGTTTTTCACTAAGAAAAATGCAAAATGAAACTCAATTTAATGTGACCTTTTTCCAGTTTGGCACATTTAGGTGAATATTTACCAGCCAAAATCTTATGAACTTAGAGTGATTGGTCCATAATATAAAAGCTACACATGCTTCACATTTATTGAGAAAGCATTTTTGATACAGACAAATTAAAGGAAAAGCTTGAATAAATGAGTGGAGAAACATAAACGAATGCAGATGCTTCAACTCAGGTGCACCGCGTTCATATAATTAAGTAATTAACATCTAATGATGTTCTGTGGCGTGTATGAAAATGCTGAGCGAACCCAGTTGATTCTGATTCAGCAAGACGGAAAGAGGAAAAGATCTAAGTGACTTTGAAAGAGGGTTCATTGTTCGGGCATGGATGGCAGGAGCTTCAGTCACAAAGGCTGCTCAGCTGGCTGCTGTTAGAATAAGAACTGTGACTGAAGTGACATCTGCATTTATATCTATGGGAAAGACATCATTTAACACCTCAGGGAGATTTTGGACAGAAGCATTAGACAGCGCTCTCCACCAACAACATCAAAACACCAATTAGGGAGTATCTTTTGGAAGAATGGGGTTCATCCCTCCAGTAGAGTTCAGAGAGTGCAGAATCAATGCCAAGGCCCAAAACCTTATTAAGACACTTTATGTTGATAATAATGATAACATATCCTTTTAATTGGTCATGTGTCTCTAAATAACGTAGGGAAATATGACACAATTATTAGAAAGGTTTTTCTGTATGAAAATCAGAAAAGAGCCACTGAGAGCCAATCAGGTGTAGAAAGGACTCTTATTGCTGTCTCCGTGATGGACAGTCTACTTGAAAACACTCATCTCCAAAGCTATGTGAGGTTGGTGGCAGTGCAGCACCACCACAATATCAGATAGTGTAATTCTCC
This sequence comes from Scomber scombrus, assembly GCF_963691925.1. Classification (NCBI taxonomy): domain Eukaryota; kingdom Metazoa; phylum Chordata; class Actinopteri; order Scombriformes; family Scombridae; genus Scomber; species Scomber scombrus. The sequence goes on from NC_084984.1 coordinate 21,574,103, forward strand.
TAAAATTAAAATTTTTACATCTTCTACATTTGTTCTTGTTTTTATTTTACTTAGTTACTTGTACGTACCCCTTGTCCTTGGCATGAACATCTGCGCCGTGTTGTAGTAACAGCTGAACTATCCTCACCCTGTTGTATCCTGCTGCCAGGTGGAGCGGAGTGGACTGGAGAGACATGAAGAGACACAGATGGAGACGAAGAGGGACAGTAGGTGCAAGAGGAGAGGAGAAAAGAAGAGGCAGGGTGAAAGTGAAGAAAAAAGGGACAAAAATATAATGTAAATGTTAGCCCATGTCTTTGCTGTAGCGTGACAGTTTATCATCATGATTTCATTATCATCAGTCCAGTATACAAATTTCACATTCAGGATTGTCTTCACTGAGCAGTCAGATCTGTGAACGCTTTCAGACTTTGCAGGGAGGAATGTGCTTTCCCTCCACTGACTCATTCTACAGTGACAAAGCCTGACTATATTTCCTCCAAGAAACTGATGAAAAGCTGCAGTTCTGAATGTTTTAAGATGAGATGAGATGGCTTCAGCTCTCCATGCAGTGTTTCCTCTATATGCTCTGAGCAAAGTACATTCTCTTTCAAAGCTGGAGTGATACCAAGACTGCTGGAGAAATGTTATGGCAGCGAGAATGCTCCCATTATTCAGTCAAATTGAACTTGTTACAGGAACAGGTATTGAAAAACCTGCCTCAAAGCCATGATATAAAATGGATTTTTACAACACTGGATGTACTAGAGATTAAACTGTGAATAGAACTGGGATTAAATATGCAGCATGCAGCAGGCAGATATAAATGAACCTCACAAAGTACAAACTGAGCTAACTTGAAATAAGTTGCATACACGGGTGGCAGAGTTCCTTTTCACACATGCTATTCGACTGTCTGGGTCATATATGAACAGGAGTCTGTTAATGTAATTATTCACCTTCAAAATAACATTTCTGTGAATCAAACCCTTTGAAATTACACTTTGACAAAAAAAAAATGGCTTAAGATAGGGCTGGGCGACATATACAAAATCAAATATCCCAATATTTTTTACCATGATTCCTCAATATCAATATCGCAACAATATTGCGGGGATATAATGAGTAAGTGGGTAAAGGTAAATATAGAACAGCTAGAACAGTATGGTATATTCAGAAAATATTACATCACTTTACTGTAATGCCGCCTTTAAAACTAGGAAAAATTAACACTTATGCAATATCGTGATAATACAATATCCAATCCAATCGTCTCATGTCACAATATCAATATAATATCGATATATTGCCCAGCCCTAGTTGAAGATTCCCAGATTAAAGGGTCAATTCATCCAAATTCTAAAAAATAAAAAAGAATCCCCAATTTCTTCCAGTGATATCAAGCCACTTACAACTTTTCAACTATCAGTAGAAAACTTTACATTTCAGTCTGTGAATTATCCAGAGTGTCCTTGACATTGTTTCTGGAAAGAGGCGTCGGTGCTGATTCTTTTTTTTAGGAGGGGGCATTTAACGAGGAAACGAGGTAAGAGAGATGGGGAATGTCATGTAACAATTCGTCCCCAGCCGGATGTGTGCCAACCCCTCTGCCACTGGGGTGACCCAGCTGTTACATTTTTTAGATGTCATTTTTCAATGCTTGGAGTACAACAAAGAAAATCCAATCTTGTGGTGGCAGAGATCTCAGAGATGGAAACCAGAGCCCTTAAAATAAAAATGATCTCCATGGCTAGATAGCACTAGTGGTAAAAAACTGTACGCCTTCTTGTAATTTGGGTGAACCAACCCATTAAAAGAACTTTGGCCTGTCTACTTATACTTTGTGTTTCCCTCATAAACATCAGCATTTGTCTGAAACAGTAAACATTAAAGTTTGGATTAAAAAAATAAATAAAAAAAACATTTTTGTTTACATACAAATGCAAATTGAAGAGTCCTTTTAGAGATGAACCTTTCAGAAAGTGAAAACATTGCACCTCATCATGCATACAGTCTCATAGCAGCACAAGTGATTCTGCTGACAAACGCATAATGCTCTGAAAGAAGAAGTCATGAGGGAAGCCAGCAAGCAGAGTATGTCTCAGGTGTGGGTGGTGGGGCAGTTGGGGGGGAGTGGGGGTGGGGGGTGGGATAAAGTAGTGGGTGAAGGGAAGATGCTTGAAGTAGGCAACCAGGAGTTGTGACTTGTGTCAGCAGGACTCGGATGGTGGTGGTGTGACAGCGGCACAGTGGCGCACATCTAACCACAAAACAGCGGCATGATCTCCATCCAACACACAGGCTCAAACCCCAAAACAGTGCAGCAATCTGAGCTGAGCAAGCCAGCTGTAAGCAAACAACTTACCAGCATTTTTTGGGATGTCAACTGCTAACAATGTTTGCCAAAAAACATAAAAAATAAAACAACGACAAAAACAAAATAAAAAAGGAAAATGACAACAAAAAACAGCACAGAAATCACACGATGATGGCAGCATTCAGAAATGCTACAGTGCAGCAAACAGAGACTAAGACTGCAGTTTATACAACAGTGATCCTGGTTTTGTTCTTGTTTTGCTGCTAAGAAGACTCCTAAAGAGGTCATTCACGGGTCACTGACAGAGAAAATGTCCTCATTAAAAAGCCAGACTACTACATTATTTCATAAGCCATGATGCAAAACCATGGCAAGATTTAAAATGAATAAAAAAATAATAAATTGGTTACAAAACTCGTAGTACTCATAGTGAAGCTTAGCTAACGTCTAGCCATAAATTATAAAAAGGTAAAAATAAGATGACATGGGAGTTTTTCAGGAAACAAATGAAAGAAATGGCTGCTCATTTGGTCATGCAGCATGGTCTCAAAAGGCTACATGGACAAAATGCTACTGTAACTCACTTATCAAAGACAAAATAAGTTTAACTTAAGTCATACAGGACTACAGTGGTTGGAACAACAGGGTTTTTTATCAGGCAATGGAGGAAATTTAGCACCATTTAGCAGCTTTCAGCCCAGCTTCTGCCCAGCGTTAACTGAAGTTTTGTAGAGATCTTGAACAACAGATAATCTTTGGTGATCTCTGCTGCTCACTCAGCTGTAAGGCTGAGAAGCAGCAGCAACAGCAGCAGTAGCGTGGCAGAGCCGGCAGGACAGATGGCACACTTGTATTTACAGGATGTGACAGCAGCTTTTGGAAGGAGCAGGACATGGTACACAGTTAGTCATCATCCTCATTTTAAATGTAGCGTCTTTCTGTGCGTGTATGTGTCCTGTGTGAGCCTGTGCACTTGCTGTTGTTGCAAACCGCGTGTTGAAAAAACACAAGTGTGCAAAGCGTTAAACTCAGTACATCTTAAAGCTACCAGTGAGTCATCAGCTAGGCCTCTAGGCCTCACACACAAACACACACACACACACGCACGTGCATGTACTGTTTCATCACCATAATGTCGTTGCCAGGGTCAGGCAGGGTAGTTTAAGCTCCACCTCTTCAATCTGTCAACCCTGTGAGAGGAATGGGTACATGCATATTTGTGCGTGTGCGTGCTTGCGTGCGTGAATGACAGAGAGACATAAACACTGTCATTGCCTATGCAGGTCTTGTATTAGATTCTGCACAGTGAAGATTATTTAAAATAACATTATAAAAAAATAAGCTCCAGCTGAAACTTTCATCATGAACCCTCTGACCCCCTCAGTAGCTATAAGCCAATAGTGCAAATAATCAGAGGCGTCACCTATTTAGCATCTATCTGACCCATTCCACATCCAAAAGCTGCCCATTACAGCTGTTTTTTCCCCCTGCAGTAGCAGCAGCAGATTTTCTTGGGCTCTGAATTTTATGAAGCAAAGATGAAGCGTTCTTTATCATTATGTTTCTCTACAGTCAAAGCCACACACTGACCCTTCAAAATGGCAGAAATGGGAAAAAAAAAGAATAAATGCTCTTTCAAGAGAGCCAACAAGCACAGCAGCAGCACATAAAACTAGACTCTTTAAACGTGGCTGCTTTTACATAAAGCACAATATTTCTCTCTGTGCCGGGTTGAGGTCGTATCAGGATCGTTTACACAATTGCCTGAAATGACAATTCCGTATAATATTCACACTTCCACCAGTATATGTATTTTTAACACACAGAGAGTGGAGAGCATTCAGTCTAACACTCTTTGAGCCCTAGGCTGTTTTTTCTCAGTTTTTCACTGCTTTTATTTTCAAGCTTGTGGCATAATCACCACATTTCAGGATGTCATTTAACTCAGAAATAGCATCATATGACATATGATAAATATTAATAATATATATGTTTATGTATGTGTATGGACAGAGGAGAATGAAAGTGACAAGGTTATTTTTCCTGTGAATAAAGTTTTCTTTAAAGTTTTTTTTTGCTTGCTCATGGTGTTAAATACTACATTATTTGGATTTGTTGGGCTGCATTTCCTTATAAAAAGCTTTTTTTTTTAAATCGTTTTTGGGAACAACTGTTGAAAAGTAAAATCCAGATTTTTTGTGTGTGCTTGTGTCCTTCCACTGTTAAATATTTTGCTCCATAAAGCCCTAAAGTGAAAAACCTAGCAGACTGTATTTCAAATACACCCAATCGGCCCTTTCACTGGCAGACTGAGAGTGAACAATAGCAATTAAAAAACCCCACTTCGTAGTTTTTAATCATCTAAAAGCTTTTCTGTGAGGTGAAGGCAGTCAGGAGCGGAGTAAGGGAAGGAGATGAAGGAGAGAACCATGGGAGGAAAATGAAGGCGGCAGGAAGCAAGGCGGGAAGCAGACAGCATGTCAGGCTAAGATGGAAAATACTAATCAATCTTTCTGGTTTTCATTGCTAGCATTTTTTCTTATTGAAATATAGCCCTCTATATAAACTCTATATATCTGAATTGTAGCCACAACATCAAAATAATGTAAACATCCTTGTCACATTACAACCTTCATCAAATTTGCCTTATTTGGTATCAAAAATATCAATCACACATTTTGATTAAAAAACACTGACTGTCCAATCTGCTTCTGTGTTGGTTCCTGCTTTGTTATGTCTTACCATTTTTTTCCTTTAACATCTCTTGCACCCTACGTTTCTCTCTCAGGCTTCCTTTTCTCTTTACAAGCCTGTCAAGCTGTTCCCATGACAACGGTGACTGCTAACTGTCAGCAGTTGCCATAGCAATGAGACGTGATCTATCTGGGAGGGTGAACGGCCACATTTAGACCATTTTGTTTGGCGTATTTGTGTGTGTGTGTGTGCGTGTGTGTGCGTGTGTGTGAATTCCTTAACGTTGCCATATAGGATCCATCAGTCTGCCATTCATCCTATAACTCAATAAATTCAGCATTTGGATGAATTACAGCAACACATGCTGCAAACAAAAACGTCTTAAATTGAGAAAATATTCTGCCAGAAATGATAGAGCATTCAAATTAAATCCAGGAGCAGCTTTAAATTGGAGATGGCTTTTTTTCACCAAGGCTTAATATCTTTAAACAAGTCAAAAATACATGTTAATTAAATGATAATTTTTTGCAGTGAAAGGACGAACAAATCTTAAAAGACACAGGATGAAATGAAACTGTCTGTGCTTGAAGTGAATATGAAAATACATCTTTTACACACTGTGGGTGTAGAAAACAGGTGCAGTATGCGATCTGCAGCATGGGTTTGAAAATCCGTTTCAGATACGACAAAAAAAACACTCTTCACAAACTGTGCTTCAATTTAGAGTTGAGACATGCATTCCTCGAATATAGTATGTTTACTGACAATACACCAATATTCATACTGTATATAACCTTAGCACAAACTTGAAACTAGACATTGTCCCTCAAAGTGTTCATTAATCTCTTACATCCTTCTGACTCCTACAGATATCTCAATTAAGTCTTATTTTATGGAGTTAAGTCAGCAAAATTACATACTGAGGTCTGTATAGAAGAGAGATTTTGATCTAAAAGACTGATGATGTAGATTATTAAATGAAAGATTCAGTTAACCGATTAAGCACCTTTCCGCCGTCACTAAATCAAAAAGGCTTTCCTCTTCATGGTATTAGCTTTGAAGCTGAGATTAAAAAAAGGCTCATTTACTGTTAAATGTGAAATAATTGTGATTAGTTGTCAGCTAACATGTTTCAAAAGAAGAACATGAGTATAATTGTGTCACTTGTATATTCAAAAAATGAGCGTAACATCTCTGTAACTTGTGTTCCACTGTTTCAGCTGCCTTAGTCCTCGGGTCAGCGCTGCAGGTAGACGCGCTAACAAAATGAGTAGGGTCAGATGGCTGGATCAATAAACATATTAGCAAATCTATGTGCTATTCCTCTGACACACACACACACACACACACACACACACACACACACACACACACACACACACACACACACACACACACACACACACACACACACACAGAGAGAGAGAGACAGTGTAAGCTGCTGACAGCTCAGTCCAGCCAAAAGTTTGGAAGATAAATAACCTACAGCTAGTCTTCTCATCTTATGCTTTCTGTACACACACACACACACACACACACACACACACACACACACACACACACACACACACACACACACACACACACACACACACACACACACACACACACACACACACACACACACACACACACACAGATATCTCAGCCATCACCCGTCTATGCGCTCTGCCTCCCAGCTATAAACACTGACTTTTCCATGGAGCTGAGGGCTCAACGGAAAGTTTTAAGCTCAGCAGCTCAGAAAGTAACTTCAGTTGTACAATCCTCCAAAACAACAGAAAGTGTCTTTCTCACTTTCTATCTCAGACGGACATCCTGGGTTTAATATTTGTCATCTTTCAGGTTCAAGTTAGAAACCTCATATCTCAAAGGCATCACCTGTACATGTTTACAGGTAAAATGTAAAGTCCTCAAAACCAATGTCACAAAACAATGAATTAAGACAACTAAATAACTTGTTTTTACCACATCTGTGCATGACAGCCAGGGTCTGGTGAAGGTAGGGAGGAGATAGTAGTTATGTAAAAAAACTGAACTAAATTAAAAAATGTAGTGTTATGGAGCAATGTTTGGGCCCCCACATGTGGGTAGGATAATTAACATCCTGTTGTTGGTTTTGGGCTAATCCGCCACCAACAAGCGCAGCAAAGCACCACTGAAGGCAGCGAAGAAGAAAACTGCTAGCAAGCTGACAATAATGTTACAATCCACTAAGTCTTTTTTTTTAAATCAGCTTCGTAAATGTTTATTGAGGAAGGAAATGCATTTAGCACATACACTGAATTGGCTGAAACATACTGAATGTAAAAAATGGTCTTCAGCATATAACTCAGATGACTTACTCTCTGTCTGCTTTACTGTATAAAGGACACACCACTTTCTGTACTGAATTGTATGCTGCAGAGTCATTCAATATGTGTGTAAGTCTTGTGGATACTGGGCCAAGTTAAATAAAGATTTGACTGTGTGTTACTTTGATGTAACAGAAAATGAAGTGCCTGTATCAAGCTATGTATGTCCAGTTACCTACAATGAAATGCACCAGAGGAATTCATGTCAAAATATCAATCACCATTGACATCATTTAAATTGTAAATATGATGAAAACATGATTTTTGCTGTGAACTCAATTGGTTTCCATGCATTTCAGCAATAAATGGTCAGATCTTCAGTGTGGACATACAGCAGGTCCAGGTCACACTACCACACTGACAGTCGTTGCTTTGGTGTTTACTTTAGCCATGTGATTACAGTTTATGATACATACATGTATACAAGTTGTGTATGAACAGCTTAAAATCATATTTTTTATCAAAGCTGAAAGAGGGAATCTTCAGCTATCAAACATCCACATTGCTGTGAAGTCAAACGTCTTGGCCTCTTGGAAATAATCTTTATTTGAACCCTGCACAACTTGTTTTCTCGTTTTGTGATCAATTATTTACGTATCTAATACATAAAAAATATTAACCATGGCTACGATAACTTCTTTTAAACTACAGCGGGTATTTGAATTAATAATAACTTGTATCAATTGTAATTTTCAAGCTCAATTTAATATTTTTTTCTATGGGAAACAAAGCTTATAACATCTGATCCATCATCATAAACTACCTGTGTGAGCTAAAACTGTACAAACAACAACATGCCACGGGCTTGCATGAAAGCAAGAGGTTAGATTTGTCACTGCCAAAAGTTTATTAAAACTTTTCCTTACCCTATTTGTCATCTGTCACTTGAACAGTTAACAGATGCCTCTGGATGTGTTTATTCCCTGTTTCATAAGAGCAGAAGTGTAATCGCTCTCAGAGAGGGCATCGGGCTCCATTTGCGAGCGAACTCTGAAAAATCTCCCGTCAAGCACAATTCAGTCATTTCGACGACCTTGTGCATGTTCGCCTGGATTTGTAAACATGAGTCATGAGCAAACTTCCGCCAAGACGAGAGGAGCGCCGGCCTCGACTCTGATCTGCGAACTCATCGGGACCCCGCAGGACACCAACAGATGAGAGTTTTAATATCGAAGGAGACTTTCCAGGCAAGTTGGCAACTTTTTCAATCCAGAGACGTCAGCACTGGAACAATAACCTCATTGGATTGTAAATTAAAAGCTAGGTCAACCATAACATTTCAACTGAGAGAGCGCTTGCATCAGTATGTCTAATTTTAGCATTTGACATTAAACTGGAACATAAAATATTCTTCAAAAGCCAGAAAATACTAACAGACCTCTTAAAGGTCTTAAAAATGCTTTCAAAACCTATTTTATGAGTCCTATATCCATTTATCTATTCCTGAAAAGTTCACTTTTGAAGAAACATGTTTTTTCTACCACTCAGGGCCGAACCACAGTCAGTCAGCGTGGCGCTCTCAGCAGGATCCGCTTTCATAATCAACATTTAAACAAGGCCTCAATTAAAATATTTTCTTTTGCTCTCTCTCTCTCTCTCTCTCTCTCTGTCTCTGTCTCTGTCTCTGTCTCTCTCTCTCTCTCTCTCTCTCTCTCTCTCTCTCTCTCTCTCTCTCTCTCTCTCTCTCTCTCTCTCTCTCTCTCTCTCTCTCTCTCTCTCTCTCTCTCTCTCTCTCTCTCTCTCGGAATCTGAATCTCTGTGTTGCTCTTCAGTTGTCTGTGTCTTTGATGTTCATGCCAGATAGGACGCGAGTGGGTGTGATGATTCTCACTGGTGAGCTATACATCCAAAATTCACAATATTCACAAACACACACACGCACACATACATTCACAGTGTTCAGACATGAAATGTATTCCCTTAAATGAATGAGATTTTTATTTTTTTCCTCTTTTTTGACTCAAATGAGATCGGAAAATTGAACTTTAAAAAAAGACAAATAGACAGCCACAGTGGGTGCATACACTCTGAATTATACAGAGTTATACAGTATACAGGATTTACAGGGATGCTTAATTACAGCGGTTACACAACAAAGAGAGACGAAAACATGGATTGACACTCTACAAACCACAGACTGGATTTCTTCTAACTTAACATGAGGTTACTGATTTAAAGTGCACATGGCTGTAGGAACAAAGCTCCTGCTAAAATGAGCCTTTCTGCACATGAAGGTCTATACCTGTGGCCAGGAGGAAGGGTGGGTAAAGTACTGGTGCAGTGAGTGGTCTGGCTCATGTGTGATTGTGAGTGCCTTGCTGATCAGGAATGAAATGTCACAAAAAAGTGGGTAAAAAAAATGAGTATGTGTGCATTTTGTAGCTCAGTGGGTAGTCAGAGAGCACAGGCCTTTTTCCAGAGGAAGCATGCAGGAGCAAGAGTGTGTGTGTGTGTGTGTGTGTGTGTGTGTGTGTGTGTGTGTGTGTGTGTGTGTGTGTGTGTGTGTGTGTGTGTGTGTGTGTGTGTGTTTGTGGGAGGAGGGGGTGGAAGGAGGAGGGAGCAGTAGGTTTCAATAGAGGCAGCTTGATAACGCTCTCCACTCAGCTGTGTTAATAATATCCCACTCTGATGGGTCCTCAATCATCTGAGTGCACTCGTGCGCGTGCACACACACACACACACACACACACACACACACACACACACACACACACACACACAGAAGTGGATGTTATAGTGCTGCTGCCTTTACTATAGCACAGTGTAATAAGAACAAAAGGCTCTTTCCAAAATTAGAGCTGTGTGGGGAAAAACGTGAACATTTTTCCTGAAACAAAAAAGGGTTAGATACACTACGAGGACAAACATATGTGGATACTAAACACTACACCTGTGTTTAATTGTTAATAAAATCATGGGCAATAATATGCAGAGATGCTAAAGGTTAAGGTTTAACTATTACCCATTAATTGAAACTAGTCTATTAGGAACAACTCCCGTACTTTCAGGAGTGTCCACATACTTTTGGCCACATAGTAGACCGCTTTCTCTTCATCTAGTCTCTCTATTTAATTTGCTTCACTTTTTATCTGGTGTGTGTGCTGTGTACAAGCAAGAGCTTTTTTTAATTCACCCAGGGCAGCCGCAATCAACATTTATGCTCCAGATCTGTGTGTGTGTGTGTGTGTGTGTGTGTGTGTGTGTGTGTGTGTGTGTGTTAGCGCGAGTGTGTGTTTTTGAGGAGGAGAGACCGAGAGCTTGTGCCATTTCTAATTAAAATGAAACTGCGAAGGAGGAGGAGGAGGAGGAGGAAGAGAGAGAGCGAGAGAGAGGCAGGAAGAGAAGGAAGTGACCTGTCTAGTTTTAAGAGGACAATCATTATTATCAATCTGTTGGATTGTGACACACTCCGTTTTGTCTGTAATGATGATGTCTTCCTAATGATTTGTCGTTGTGTGTGTTACGAGCCGGTCATCAGTAAACTTCTTTTATGAGATTGTGCATCCACAGTTGAATTATTGTTTTATTACATGTGAATACTGGAGCTTTGATCTGAAAAGGGATTATTGCATCACACAATTATCTGTTTTATTATTACTCACACCTGCATATGGAAGACTTTATGGAATAATTATCAGTTATTTATTTTTCTTTCTTTAATGAAAATTCAGATTTTAAGAGATGTTTTTTTTCTAAATTGTGTGTAGTGTAGTGTAGTGTAGTGTAGTGTAGTGTAGTTACTGCCATGTGTTCTGACATTAGAGCTGAAACAATTTGTTGATTAATTGATGAAAATTAGTATCAAACTACAAAAACTTCTCACTTGAAGCTTCTTAAATGTGAAGATTGTCTTCTGATATTAAACTAAATATATATATTTGGGTTATAGACTGTTGTTTGGGACAAAACAAGACAATGTAGGTCATATCTTGGGCTTTGGGAAACAGTAATCAACATTTTCAACCCTTTTTTTCAATGTTTTATACTCTCATCAATTAATTAATAATAGACTTATCTATAATAAAAATAAGTTGTTGCAGCCTTGTTTGGCATTTTAATGACTTTAATCATGTCTGTTTTTTGTGGTAAACCTATTAGTTACCAGTTATTTGTGCCCATGATGTGTCAACAACTTCATTCATCTGTTCAACTCAGGTTCTGGCGGGTTGTAGGTGCTGATTTTAACATTAGCAGTAATAATATTCACATTATATTATATTCATACTACTACTACTACTACTACTACTACACGGGAAAAGCAGTTTACTGAGTGTGAAACCATCATCATCATCACACATTATTACTCTCCTGAAAATACAACTATTAATAAACATAAATGCTCATTTAAACTCATCTAACTAATGTATTTAAGGCTGTTAGTGTGCAGATATCTGATATTGTCAACTTGATGAGTCTTTGTGTGTAGATACTGGACCTGCATTATAATCTATTTTCTATAATCAAATCTCATTATCTGTAAACTTATACTTCCCGCAGAAAGGACAACGGTGACAAGAGGGAAGATTCTCATTACAACTTCATTTCACTTAGTATCTGCACTTATTAAGCAGAAATCACTCAATAATTTCTGTTAGCAGTGGGAATGTACATCCCCATCAACCCATTAAATTACCCCTTAAGACCATAAAGAGGATAAAACTGCAGTGGCGTGAAAATATATTCCATCTTCTGAGCATGACTGCTTTCAGTCCGGGCAATTAAAGAGCATTTGCAAATACAGATTGTGTAGAAGAGGTCATTTCAGAATACGCTTGGGCACATTTTGATATTTTGGAAGTAGTTGATCTCATGTAGTTATGAACCATTACATTTCAACATTTCTCAATGATCTCTTGTGTTTGTTCCCTGTACCTCCAAAGAATTTCAAATTACACGGTTTTTCCCTCGGGGTATCACGTCCCCAGCAGGCCACCTGCACAGATAATTGCCGGAGGATGCACTCTCACAATTACGGGTATGACGGTGATATGATGGATACAAGCTGCAGCTGAGCATCATCAACAGTTCTGAAGCACCCGTAATTATAGGAAAGAGCCTCCTCAAGGCTGTTATAGCATTTATATGGCAGTTATCAAAAGTACAGAGTAAAAGGCTCCTTTTGGCTCCTTGGTTGTCCTGGCAGTTGTCATAGCAACCAATAAAATAGAGTGGGCTCTGCTTTAGCGACAAATAAATTACAGCAATCTCGGGTTTTCTGAAAAAAATGTCTCCAACCAATCAATCACTTAGATGAAACTTGTTTCTACAAAATAGTAAGTCACCCTACAAGAATGCCACTAGTTTTTTTTTTTTTGTTGTAAATAACCTAAATGCCGTTTCAGAAGCTTTTCAACCCTCAGGAGAAAAACATGTTAGAGTAAAGCACGAAGATTCTGGACTGTAAGGCCCAAGAGACACACACAAGAACCCCAAGAGGGACCTCACACCTGTTTGGCCAATTGCCATTGCAGAGTGGAACTTCAGTCTCTCTCTGCTCTCAAACGAAATGCGGATAAGCAGCAGTCTTTACTGCTGTCAGCTTGGAAACCAGTGATATGGTGGACTGCAGGGACAGCTTCTACTAAAGCTAGAAAAATACTAAACTAAAAAATAGGCTGTTTTTCCTTCCAGTTATTCATCCGAGGGGCTAATCAGCAGCAAGCCAGACGTACCGCTGTGACACAGCACATCAACCTGAGGCTCGTGGCTCCCTGAGGACGCATGGGGGAATGCAGCGGTCAGAAAATAATTCATATTAAGTGAACAGTTTATAACAGGGCACAAAGTAGTTTTGTTGTGTTACCTGACTTTTAGCATACCCACTCTTGAATCTAATGAAACCAGAATTAACATGCGAATGAGACACATACGACTGCTAACACCTGATCTAATTATTGCTATTAGTCAAGCAAGTACAACATATGGCTAATTATAAACAGGTTACACACTTTACATAGCAGAGGTGACCTGTACAAGAAACTGAAAGCACTTGTAAATTGTGCTCATTCTAGTTCACTTAACCTCTTTCAATATGTTCAGCTTTGTGCATCGCTGCACCGGAAATGAACGCACACTCGGGCGGCTCTTAATTAACCAGGTGCTCCGTGTCTCAACCACGGCTTTAAGAGAAAAAGAGAAGTGTTGCGAGCTACCCACACACGGGACCGATATAACAATAACTTACATCCCTTTGCGATTTTTTATTCTTTATTGCTGCTCATGACTGAAATGACATAGCACTAAAGGTCATTTATGAGGGTTTGTCATGCTCAGACACATGTATTAATCATTTAACGGCTGTCATGATTTTGTATGAAAGTCTTTTTGGGGTCAGCCACGTGTCATGTGACCTGCAATTCCAGCTGCAGCCACTAAGCTGAAATTGCCTCACAGCTCTGTACTATTCCTTGGTTGCGTGGGGTCAACCAGAGGCCAGGTAGGTTGTTGCTTACCTTCCCTGTGTGTTGTACTAACTTGTATACTTTGCGTAAAACCAATCTGCTGAAAAATGTGATTGAATTTTTTAAATGCTGATTTAACCACAACTGCTAACTTTGTTTAAAATCTAGATAGCCAACCCTAACCCTAACCTTAACCCTAACTTAATCACGGGTGGTTTTCTTTACCTATTAACAGCAGGATGTAATTATCTGTGCTGGAAAATTGTTCAGATAACTGCTTTGAGAAGAAAACATGACATGTGAGCCACTGCTGTAACAAATAAAATAAGTGCCAATACAGAAATACAAGTCTTCCAATAATCTAGCATCTCCACCTTTTGTAAATCCCTCGATTCTTGAAATGTATTATTAGCTGTCGCAGTTTTTTTTTGGGGGTTTTTTTGGGTTTTCAGGGACCGTCCCTGAATCTGCCGGTGCTCTGCGTGTTGCTTTGCGCCGCTATTGTTCGACATGACTGCTAATTTATTCACTGAAAGGTTTGTGTCTCCATCTATTCATTTTAATGACTGACAGCCAAGAAAGGCTGTTGATGCCTGCTGGAGAGTGCTCGTATTATTGGATACAACCAAGGCCCGGAGGTGCCAATAACAGCATTTGTTTCACTTTCACTGGTTGGGGAAAAAAATAAATAAAACAACAACAACAACAACCTGTAAGCATCAGTTGGATGGTTTTGTAACCCTAATGACTTTCCTGAGGTGCAGTCATACAGAAAATGCCAATGATGAGCTTGTAACTGCTTTGTGTGTTTTTTGTTTTTTTGTGCGCACATGCTTCGTTCTTACCTTGCGGCCATCGCTCGCATGGCAGTTGACGTTGAGCGGAGTGAGCAAGGCCATTAGCTTCTCCTCGTTTCCACTCCTGCAAAAACGTACACACACATAAACGCACATTAGAGAGAGAGAGAAAACATCCACCACCACAGAGGATTAGCACTGCTCCTCAGCAGGAGAGTGTGGGGGAGAAAATGAGGGAGAGTGAGATAAGAAGCCAGAGACTGAAGGGAAATTTCATCTGCAGAAACAGACTGACAGAAAGAAATGGTTGCGGGGAGGTGTGTGTGTGTGTGTTGATTCGAAGTGTGTGTGTACGTGTGTGTTTTCTTGTAAACCTGACTGCAACAAGCTGACTAAAAGCTCTTGGAGCCAGCTACAGAAGAGTTAAGAGTTTTTGTTTACGTTGTTGATCCGTTTCCTGGTTCGTGGGCTCGCTGCCCTGGCATTGGGTGACCACTGGGAAGTGTTGCCAAGGCAGCGGCCAATCCAACCATCATTCCTGTGACAGCCCTAAAGGAAGAAGCTGTCAGATGGGAAGAAGAGGATTATTCTTCTATTCTTCCATGGTCCCCTCATCTTCCTTTCTCCTTTTACTTTTGCCTGTGTATCTTCCACGTCTCCAACCACCATTATCTGCTGTCTCCTGCTTTCCTCTTTCATCCTTACCCTCCCTCTCCATCCGAAGCTTCTTCCTCTCCACCTTCGCTCACATGCCTCAGCATCTTCCTTTCAGTTCAACCATTCTTTTGCTTTGTGTTGTGTGTTGCTCGTACCCGAACAGGAAGTGAGGCTTCATTTTGATGCAAACAACATCTTGAGGATTAAACAGGAGGGGAAATGGTGTTGTCTGTGTGTGTTGGTGTGTGTGTGTGCACCTCATGACCCAGCCAAGTGATGGGGATATGAATCTAAACTAAGTCAATCCCCATGTTTACAAATTCAGGGTGAGCAATCATCATCCTCACATCTATCTTGATTCTGTCTAACTGTGGCTCACTGACATATCTCAAAGTGCTTTTAAGTAATATTTTTATCATCTTGTTGTGAATTCACTAATGGAATGTCTGATCTAGTTACCAATGTGGCCATTAATTCACACAAATGGTCTACAGTGGCCCACTAGGGACAGTACTCACAATCATGCATAAATACATATTAATGGAAATTTAAAAAAGGCCTACAATGTGAATAGAATTGAAAATACTTTAAAAAAAACTATATGACAGAATTATTGTTTCTTAAATCTAGATATTCATTACATCTCAAAGCCTTCCAATCACCTACACTGCTTGCTAATGGTAAGAAGTTATTAAATATACACGTGAGCCATTTCTGTATGTAATATCTACATTTGGAGCAGTTGAAGGTATTTTCATATTCTCAATGCATCCTATGACTTTGTGTAATCTGATTCATAGTCCAAGCCCACAGAAAATTACAATACACACTTGAAGCCTCCAGTGCACAAACACTAAGAAAATACTTTTCAGTGAAGTAGGAAGCATCTTGTGTCTAGCAGTTGAACTTAAAAAAAAAAAGAAGAAAAGAAGAAAAAACATGAGGGGAGAAGGAGTGTGATTTTTAAGAATTCAACGTGGTAACCAAATTGCTATTATTATTTTTTTGAGTAGAAAATACGTATCAAACATAAAATATTACAATCAGAGCATTTTTAAATCTTAAAGCATGTCTGGAGAAGATCTTTAAACATGAAATGTTAGAGACTGTGGCCAGACACTCAGCACACCTCCACACTACAACTGTATTCATGGGCTTCTCTTCTGCTATTAATACTGTACACACAAACACTCTACTGCACTGTAGTTGGTGTGATTTTAAACACAGGGCTCCCTTGAGGTTGCTTTTTATTCCCATTCTCTTCTCTGTTTACACCAACATCTCCCGCAGCAGTGAAGTAATGACACTTTTAATGAATGCAGATGATATGGCCCTGGTGGCACACCTGACTGGCACCTATGCCTCAGTCTGAATACCATCAGGCAGTAAACAACTTGGTCCAGACATTTCGGGAAAGCTCCCTGGAGCTCAACATCACCGAGAAATAAGAAGGTGTGCTGTGGCAGCAGAGAGAAGCCAGACTGACAAAGGCCAGCTGGTAGAACAAGTACAATCATTTAAATACCTTGGGACAGAGATAGACACCTTCCTGTCTTTTCCACAGCACACTGACTCTGTGCCCAGCAGCTCCTTCTCCTCCTCCTGAGGAAGCTCAAGACTTTTAATGTCAGCAGGGACATTTTAACCCTGGTTTACAGGACACTAACTGAATCTGTACTCATCTTCAAACTGGCACAACGTCCTCACCACAAACCACTAAGCAAAACTCTCCTGCAGAACTAATCAGGCCAGCAAAATGATTGGCTCACCTCAAACTCACCTATCTGAACGGTACACCTGCTCAGTAATTGGGAAAGCCACTCTAATCAATAAGGACCCCTCTCACCCCCACACACCAATACTTCCAGTTACTGCCATCAGGTCGATGCTACAAAGTCCATCTGGCCCAGAAAAACTTCTACAAAAACAGTTTGATTTCCTCTGTGAGCATCACCCTAAACAAATTAAAACAGGGACTGTACTCTGTCCATGTGTTTGTTTCACATTGTTCTCGCCATTGTAGTTATAACAGTAGACAGTTACAGAGTTTAGTTTAGTCGTATTCTACTTGTGAGTGTGTGTGTTTAAATGTGTTTTAAAATGTGCACTGTATTTCTGTTGCTTTGTGACAGATGACAGAAGCCATGTTATCATATCTTACTAATCGTGGGGAAAGATTCAGCCTCACATCTCTGTTTGGGAACTCTGAGGAAAGGCGGTGCATTATAAGTATCTTTTAAAGGGTCAAAAAGCTTTTACGCAGTTAAATCACTGGATACCATGTCCAATATTTACAGCTTATAAATGAAAAGATATGACCTAAAGACTTTGAATTAACCAACCAGACTTGACTTGCTTGATTGTTGTCAGCTGACTGGTGAATTTAAAGGGACAAATTTGCTTTACTGGACAGCAGTTGCATATATTCTCTAATACCTTCTCTGACAGCAACATTCATTATTATTTCAGTCAATCATCAAGTCAATGCATTCAACTGCAGAGCCATTTCACCATCTCTGCCTATTCTTCTACACCACTGTGCAGGGATACGATCGGGGCCATAAAGTGGCAGGAATAAGAAAAAAGAAAAAAAAAGATATCTCAAAGTCATGTGTGGGAGTTATTTTACCTGAAACAACACACACACAAAAAAAAGGTAAGTTCTTCTGGGGAAAAAATGACATTGGTGATAAGCCAGTCAGTGGCTCAGCTGTGAGAGCAGCACACTGAGTTCACAGTTCACACTTAAACAGCCTGCTGACCCCACAATACACTAGGGTGCTGCTATGCTGGGCCAGCTGCTTCCTCATGTGTGTGTGTGTGTGTGTATGTATGTGCCTGGAAGAGGGAGAGGGAGAGAGGCTGTTGAGGCACTGAGCGCTCAGCCACCCACACACAATCCCAAATGAAGGCTGTGCCATTTCCACATGCAAGAGATGGAAAACACACATTGCCCACATGCACTGCCTCCAATGCCTGCAACAATAGCACACATAAAGTGTCCCTGGTCCTCATGTGCTGGAATCTCTGCATCTGAAACACCTGTCTAGTGTAGGAGCTGACAGTATTTGTGTGTGTGTGTGTGTGTGTGTGTGTGTGTGTGTGTGTGTGTGTGTGTGTGTGTGTGTGTGTGTGTGTGCGTGTGTGTGTGTGTGTGTGTGTGTGTGTGTGTGTGTGTGTGTGTGTGTGTGTGTGTGTATATATGGGTGTTTGGAAGCAGTGGTGGTGGTGATGGAGGGAAAGGAGGGACGCATGGATACAGTTTGACACAAAGAGAGTGAGCTGCAAAATGACAAAATTGGTGGTGGCAGCAGATGACTGAATTCAAACAAAAAAGAGAAAATTTAACAATAGAAGGGGGGGAAAGGGTAAGAAAGGAGACACGGGAGAAAATAGGTGATGAGAGGGAAAGGGAGACAAGTTAATGAGAGAGGAAAGGAAATCAGAGAAAACATGAGACAAAAAAGGAGATAAAAAGACAGATAATAAGAGAAAAGAACGAAGCAAGAACAGGATGCAAAGGAAAAGGATGAGAGAGGGAAATACAGGAAATGAGGAACAAGAGAGGAAGCAAGAAAACAAGAAAAGGATAAGAAACAAGGACCGGAAACAGAGCGCATATGTTGATTGGAGAAGAGAGGAAGGGGAGAAGCAAAGATTCAAAAAAGAGGGAAGAAGAGGAAACAAGAGAATAAGAGAAGGGGGAAATAAGGGTGGGAAGAAGGAAAAGGGGAGGGGACGGTCAAAAAGAGAGGAGGAAATGAGAAGAAGCAAGGAAGAGAGGAGAGGGGGGAAACAAGAAAATAAAGGAAACAAGAGAGGGGAGGGCGGTAAAGGAAGGAAACAGAAACAGCGGAGAAGAAAGTAAGCGAGGAAACAAGAAACGGCAAGGAGGCAAAGAACTAAATGTAGGAGAGAGAGAGAGAAAAAAGAGGGAAGGCATGAAAGGGCGTCACAAAGTAGGGAAAAAGCCGAGGCGAGAAGACAGAGGAGAGAAGAGGAGAGAAGAGGAGAACGAAATGAAAACAAAGAGCGTGCAGAGTCTGGTACTCACCTCGCCGCCTCCAGCAGCTCATCCTTCTTGTATTCACCTAGATGGTTACAGAAGATCATGGTGTCAGACAACTGGTCCCTTACACACACCGACCACACACACACACACATGATCAAGCACAAATAACAACCCCACACACAGAGATGTAAAAACACACACACACATACACACACAGAGGAAGGATCTATCTATTGAGGGAAGACACCATCTCTCTTTCAATCTCTCCTCCTTCCTCCCCCCCTCCTCCTCCTCTTCCCCCCCTCTTTCTCTGCCATTCTCGCTCAGTGCGCACCCCTCTGGCTCCGGTTGCCGTGACGATGCGTTGCCGGCAGCGACCACAACACGTTCATTGTTTAGGCGACGAGCGGCCGACTGACACGCGCTCTGCCTCTATCCGCCTGTGCGTCCGTCCATCCCCTCTCTCCTTTGCCGCGTTCGTCTCCCGCGTCTCGGCTGCCGCTCATATTGCTGAGCATCTTCCGTCATTCCCCATCATCTCTGTCTTTTTCTCTCTCTCGCTGTCTCCCTGCTTTTTTTTCTCCCTTTCTCTCTTGTGGGCTCAGTTACCATCAAAAAACACAACAGAAATAAACAAACCCCTCCCCCTACCTCCCTCCCTCACCCTCTCGCCATCTCTCTCTCTCTCTCTCTCTCTCTTAGCCCTGCCCCCCTGCTACTACAGTCACAACACACACACCTTCCCATATGTGTCTTCTCTGTACTGGGAAACACACTTCATCTGTCTGTTAATGTCCTGGCCTTTTGGTATTCTCATCGTTTTGAGCCATTTTATCCTATCAATCATCAATAACTGACTGATTTGTTTGGGTGGGGCAAAGTCAAAATCAATCTGCTGGTTATTGCTTAATATCTGTTTAATTTTTAGAGCTGAAGAATCATATAAAACAGCCTCTCCACTGTATTTTCTGTATGTCTTCACCTGCGGGTATAGTTCAATATTTTTGCTTAAACAAGAGGATCAATATCACACTTACATTAAAGAGGCCCTCCAGCAATTTAGTGTTGTACTACCATATAGTTGTGAGACTCACATGAGACCGATTTAAAAACTGTAATCAAATTTGAAGCGGCAGAGGCATAGAGATGCTGACTTTTAGTGCGTAGTATGGGTCAAGCTCCAAAAACACTGGATTCCCATGATGCCATTCAATAGAGTCTTTCATTAGAAGCCCCAAGCCTCCTAAATGCCCACTTCCTTCAAACTCCACACTTCCAGTTTTTAACACAGGCTTTCTTTTTAATAATTTCAAATCTAAAAGGGTTAATAAAAAGCCTCACCAGGCCTCTAAATATCACTGATTAATTATCATTAATTAAACATTTGTTTAATCTGCTAAAAAGTTCTGGCTTAGTGTATTGTTCTCAGTGTGTAGCAGTAAATAAACTCATTATAAGCTGTTGATTATGTTGTGTTGTGGTGATTTTATCATTAGAAGAGCTCTATGTACAAAAAGTGATCTACACAACAAAATATGGATAAACTCTGGTATTTTGGTCAGTGGATCAGACTGAAACATGCAGTTAGTAACAACAGAAGAAGAACTAGCTACAGTGAGACATTAGATGTGCTACTAGCGACAGGTTTTTCTGCGGCTAGAGAGAAAGAAAGTAAAAAATTTGAAATAGGAAATTTGAAAAAAAAAATCAAAAAGAGGACGGAGAGGTAAATGGGATACAGATAAATGGGAAGAGGATGAGGAGGCTGGGCCGTGTGTACACAGAGCAGACGGAGGGGTGGGGTAGGGTGAGGAGCGAAGAAGAAAGGTTACAGAGAAGGGAACAGGGGGAGGAGGGAGGAACAAAGGATTTGTAGATGAAAGAGAGAAGGGATGATTAGGGATCTGGAAACTGACATGCATGGATTTGACACAGTATAATTGGTGTTAGGGAGGCTAAGGCGGAATAGTCAGAGGAAGAAGAAAAAGGGGGGAGACGGAGAGGAGCGAAGAAATAGAAAATATGAATACAAAGAGAGAGAGACAAGAAAAACGTAAGGAGAGAGCTCACAAAACTAAATTGGATGCTGTAGTTTTGAACCAATTTATGTGACAGGATCATAGTTCCATTACACACCTGACAGTCACAGCTGGATTATATTATTATTATCAGTATCACTATTAAAGTGTTTGATGGCTATCACAAACAATTACATTTTATTTTTTAAATATCTTCATCTCCCACATCTGTAGCTCCACATACATATAAAATACATCCCATTATGTGCCTCGATATGGACCACTCTGCTATTACTTTTGGTGGTGATCCACACATTTGTTCATATATAATTCATAGAAATATGAGATTGTTTTTTTCCCCCAAAAGCAAAAATGAGAAAGAGTTTGGAAGAACATTTAAACCAGCTACTATTTGAAGTCTAACACATCTGTCACACTTAAAACTTCATTCAGACTAAACGGGTCATTGCACTTTGAACTTTATTGGTAGAAAAGAAATTCAAATCAAGCTTTTAAGCTTTTAGCGTTATGCTTTTTGATATTTGTTATTGCTAGAGCGGGTGAAGTCATCAGTGATATTAACCTCTGTGTGCTGCAGTGGTTTTCTAAATGAGAAATTTTTAAAAAAGGAAAGATTTCAACTGCTTTTATTCACACAATTTTTACCCTTCATACATCAAAAATGTTCAGCTGTGCCACTCGATGTCTATAAATTACGTGAGAGTGAAATAAGGGAAAGTTAGGACTTATGACTGTAGAAAGGAAGGGAGTGGCTCTGTATCCAATTCAATCCGAGCTTAAATGACACCTGCATGCAAACTTACAGCATGTATATCATTGTGTTCAGGCTGCAGTCATGCATAGTATACAAATGAAAGCCTTTAAATGAATTTGTTTGCAATGAGATTGCTCTACCACAGTTTGCTCGCAATACTGTGCATGCTTTCCGAGCTAGAGTGATTTAAAGCAACAGTGACTCAGCAGTTTTAATTAGTCTCTCTCACACGCATACACAAACACACACACACACAAAGCAAGGACAAGGACAGGATCATTTAGTATAATTGTTAATCTTCTGCGACTTTGCTGAACTACACCTTCCGCACTTTCAACACCACACATACAAATCAAAACAGAAGGCTAAGTGACGACACCAAAAGCTAATACTTTGCATATTGCACAGTAGAAATTTTCTTTAAACTTTTTGTCTCAGTTGCAGTAAAGCACATTTTTGATATCTTCACCCTGTGACCACCTGAAAACACTTTAAACAACCACGCTGAAGACCTTTGCAACCATCTAGCCACGGAATAACACATGTACCTCTAACAGTAACATAATGACGCCCTAATCAACCCTGACACGAGGATTTATCAGCACCCTCAGAGCCGCTAACTGTAGAAGTGTCTTTTTAATTATTAAGAAAAATGCCTGCAGAAACGTACTCCAAGCCTTTGGAGAATATTTAGCTACTCTTTCATAATATTATGTTTCATGACTGGCACCTTAAACCCTCCAATCATGTCACCCACATTTTGCTTTAGTTCTTAATCAATTTGCCTTAAAATAAAGTTCAAATAACAGAAAAAAAGTTTTAAGAAATGGTGTCTCTTATAAGGCAACACTGAGTTTTTCATGTCTGTCTAAATATGAGAACATAGCTACAAGCAGTAATTGGTGGGTTCAAGCCTTTTAGCACTTGATGGAAGTAAGCAGCCAAATCAGACAACATTTAAGCTGCAAGCAGCAATGAGCAGGTTTCAGGCTTCACAAAGGTGAGCAAATTATTTTTCTTCGAGGTTGCTTATGTTTAGAGGAGGAGTGGGACCAATCACGCACTTGTCTCATCACCACACAGCCTGCAGCATTTCAATAACTGTGCACTCAAAGTTCTGCCATTCATCCTGCCTTCATCTAATGTGAACAAAACGTACTGTGTATGTTTAGTAGATAGTGAGGGAAGTCACCAGTGAGTTCAATCAGGATTGCTCAAAAACATCTTGAGTTATGAGCAAATATGTGTGTTATGCCACTCCCACTTGCACCAATCAATATGGCACTTCAGATTTTGGTAACCAAGAACATGCACACAAGTTTTGGTGAAGTTCTGTCCACCAGGTTTTTAGATTTGCATTTGTGGCATCTGTGGCGCCCCCTAAATGCTTTGGTGGACCTATCCCCCAACCACAGACTGAAGTTGTATACCAGATTTATGATGTTTGGAACAAATGGTTAATGACTTACAGCCAATATTCTCTAAGCTGCACCCATTGCAAATGTTGTTCATTTATAGTAGAATTGTGCATCTCAGTCCCCCACTACAGAACGCCAAATTTGGCGTTGACTGAGTAAAAATCCAAAAAGTAGATATTATTATTGTTTTTCACATTATGGAAATGAGCAAATATGTTATGGTCCAAGAGGCTTTCTTTATAGAGCATACTGAGCTGGACTTGTGTATAACATTTTAAGTCAGTTGGACTCACGATGTGGGGTGTTTGGCCTTTCCAAAATTAAATATATGGTCTTCATTACAGCACCATATCTGGCTGACTGGGCTCATATTTCTTGGGAGGCACATGCCCATCATTTCCAGTTATTTGGCCAAGCCTCATGGTTTTAGCTCATTCCAGCTCACGGCAATTTGAGCCACGGCAGAAGAAAACTAATAATAACAAAAATAATAACAATAACAATAATAATAATAATAATAATAATAATAATAATAATAATAATAATAATAATAATAAAAAAACAGCACAAACACAGAAGACTCCTTTTGGGTTTGAACCCTAAATATAGAGAAATGGAAATAGAAGAATCCAAACCAACAGACAAGAGATACCGAGCAGTCTTTTTATGTGATGCAGCACAATGTTTAAAACTGCAAAACTAAAACTACATAAAATCTGGCATTTGATTTGAAATACACGTCTTCATTTTGTTTCCACGCAGATGATTGTGTGTTTCTGTCAGGTTTGATGTAGTTTCTTTGGACAATAACACCAGGAGTGTGAAGAAGGTGAAAAAGCAGTGTAAATCATTAGATGTGCTGCTGCTGCACAAACCCGACCTACTGTAGCTACATGTTGGTGATGACAACAAACTGCTCAATGAATGTAAAAGGTATGTGCGTTGGGGGGGGGGGGGGGGGGGGGGGGGGGGGGGGCTGGCTTTATCGTAACAGCCAACCCGTTTTTAGTCAGACTGAGTCAGAACACAACTGAAGGTAAGTGATTCTGAGTCGGAAAGTCAGCAAAATACTTAAAATACCTTATGGGAAAATATTAATTTCACTACTGGCAACAGATACCTGCATCTGGAGGATTATGTATTTAGTAGTATAAGAGGGAGAGAGGAGGATGTATTTAAGTATGTATGAACACAACTCAGTCTGGCTGTGTGTGTGTGTGTGTGTGCGTGTGTGTGTGTTTGGTGTCGGCAATCCTGCTGACTCCAAACAGAAGAGACAAGGACAGGTTAAAGCTCAGGACAGGCTGGCTGCCTCCTGAATGATGATATTATGTGTGTTTTTGTGTGTGACAGTGTGTGTTTGTGTGTGTGTGTGTGTGTGTGTATGTGTCACTCCCTTGGCAGAGTGCAGTAGACACCGGCAATCACTGTTTGAATTCCAATTGTATGAAAGCATATACTTATTTGCATGCAGGTATGTGTGCGTGTGTATGTTTGTGCGTGTGTGTGTGTGTGTGTGTGTACATACATGCACGTGTATGTGTATGCTTCACTGTGATTCCAGGGTTGTGCACAGGTGAGTACGAGTCAATGTCGGTCATGTTCCTATATATATCTTGACCATGCAGCAAGGACCCAGTTTACTTTGTGCGAGCATGCATTCACATGTATTAAGTGGTTGCACAAGCACAGATGATGCTGACTGATGCTGACTGGACCATGAGTTGACTCAGTGCCGAGCTGTCTGCTTGTGTGTGTGTGTGTGTGTGTGTGTGTGTGTGTGTGTGTGTGTGTGTGTGTGTGTGTGTGTGTTTAAATCAAATATCATTTTTTTTGGAGAAGCAGTTTATCCGCTGTTACACAACAACTGGCTTTGAGTCAGACGCTGAGCGATCCACTTATAACCTCAGCAAGGTCGCAACTGCTGAGGTTGTAAGTGGATCTGTGCGCACTGAGACCAATCAAAACGGGGAAAAAATAAATAAATGGGAGGTGAAACGGAAATTATAAAAGAGGATGTTTAGGCCCTTTGCTGGCTGGCTCTCACCGCGTACGCCGTGTGATTAATTGCTTCACGCCGTACACCAAAGAGAACAGCTTTGCATTAATTGTGTTTTTTGACCACCCACTCTACCCCCTTTTAGTTGGCTGAGTTTCATAAACAAGTATCTGGATGTGTACACCTCTCTAAATCGGAGGACGAACCGTTTGTAATTCATCATGATACAATATCAGTATGTGTCTGTCTGTGACCTTGAGTGGGCACGGACAAATCGCTGTATTTAAACGGTGTTTTTCATCGCAGTCATTCTGGGGTAATTACATTTACTGTGGGTGTAGCCAGAGGTGAGCTTGGATGCGCTTACAATGGGGTTTTCATCATTCTTCTAAATAAATGGGGGTTTTTTTCTCTACAGTTTTCCAGCCCCTTTGTGCCCGTTCCTGTTTGGCAAGTATGTTGACTGGCTAAAATTTGTTTGTGGTATTGCATAGATTGTGAAACCGTTAACAGCAGCAAGAATTGCTGAACGAAGCCAAGTGTTGGCACTGAAATCATTTCAGTTGATCAAATTTCAAAGTATCCGCAAAAACCTGTGAAAAAAACAAAACAAAACAAAAAGCCACGTGCTGTATTTGTTCTCTGAATTATATATTACATGAGACTGTCAAAACCAAAAACATTCAGCACGCAAACTGTGCTCATTCAAAACGAACCTGTTCGGAAAAAGGCTGATTTCTCGATACCTTGAGAGAACAGTGCCCATGTCCAATGCTACAACATACCGATGTCAGTAAATGCTACAATTGATCGATTTTCCCTAAGTACCTCACATGCAGGGTATTGACAGACGCTACTATACACCAACGTTCTCTTAACACCTCACATACCAACTATCGAAAGACTACAATTTTGAGCTGAGCTGACGTTGATCAGATGAACTGCAGTTCCCATTCAAACCGTGCCTGAGACATCCTGCACTGTGAATGTACTTATTAAGTTCCTATAAAGTTCCTGTGCTAATAGTAGAGCTTAACTCTCTGAACTTTTTCGATTCATTCTCTATGTTAGTTCTTACCACTTCAGATATAATTCCCCCTGCAACCACAATGAGGTTTATGGGGTCTTTTTTATATATTTCTCAAACGCTGCTCATTCCAACAACTTCACACTCGACGCTGCACTTCCTTGGGTCCTCAGCAATACTCCCGCTGATTGAGAAGTCGATTGGATGAACGGTTGTTGAGATTCTATCTATCTATATCTATACAGTGTAATAACGCTGCCCTGCATCACGAGCCAGTTGTCACTCTATCTTGGAGGATTCTGGATCTCGCTTTGCTGAAAATGAGTCCTTTAAGGCTTTAACTTCATCATGGAAGATCTGAGGAAATCCTTGTACAACTCCAACTTCCTTCCAACAGTATTAATAGCCAATGAACAGCTGCAGGTAGAGTGCCTTGCAGAGCCGCCTCTCTTTCAGAGTTTTAAGTAGAAGGACGTTCTTTGATTTCCTTCCTTAAGCTTCTTTCTGCACCAGCTAAAGCACCTTTGCTCCTGAGGGCTATGAGAAGGTTTCCTTCCTGGGTAGCAATCAAAAATACAAATGCTAATTTGTGACAGTATCAGGAAACTAGTTAGCATGCCTGAAACAGCCACTACACAACAGCACTGTTCAATGAGCAGATATGAGGCTGGAGCACCCACGCCTCCGTGCAGGAGTAAAACCACAAACAACAACAATAGCGACATAGCTGGACAAATTAATTTGGATACGATTAGGTCATAATGTCCTGAGTGCGACGTGCAAACAAGAGTCACACAACAGCCGAGCAGAAACAAAGCAGACTGCAGTCAGCACATTCCTCCACATCAGCACACAGCCTAGTCTGGCCTGCTCCACAAAATGACTCACGACAGAAAAAAACAAACTATTATATTATTGTGATGTTCGACTGACATGCTGCAACTTTCATCTGTAACCATTTTACAGAGTGTATTCTTTATATTTTACAGTTTTTCAATATTCTATTGATTTTTGTCGCACTTAAAATGAGTAAGCAATTTTCTGGAGAACACTCACTCGTTTCCTGAGGATAACGAGCTTCATTTAGTCATTTTGTATTCCTCAATAATTGATCATTGAAAGAACCACTTGTGAAAGTGCAATGTGTTTTGCATCTCCTGCCAGGCAAAACAGGCTGCAATATGTTTGATTTCAAAGGAAATACTCAGCAAACTCTCAAAAATGTTTAGCATCTTGGAGTACAACACTGGTTTAATATGTACACAAATCCAATCAATTATCCACAAGATTTCCATACACAGGAGATTCCTTTCCTCTTTCTTTTTTTGAGTTCATTAACCAAATTCTGTCAGTCTCCTCTTACAGACTGCCTTCACTTATTCACACAGTGTTGTGGGGCTGTGCAGCCATGTGGAAAACTAGGCAATTAAGCTGCAGGAAAATGGCCCAAATGGGCTGAGGGAACCTTGGAAGTGCATCTCACTCACAGACACACATATATAAAAAATAGTCCCTTTGTTTTCCTTTTCTTGCTTTGTCATTTTGCAGTTTCTTAGACTGGACAGACAAAAACCGAATCAGGTATTGATCCTATAGTGTGAGAGAGTGTGTGTGTGTGTGTGTGTGTGTGTGTGTGTGTGTGTGTGTGTGTGTGTGTGTGTGTGTGTGTGTGTGTGTGTGTGTGTGTGTGTGTGTGTGTGTGTCTGAGAGAGTGAGGGGGGAAATAGTTCTCGAGCTCATTCATCACTGGGGACCAATCGAACAGCAGTCATCATGGTAATCAATGACCATGTCACTGATAAGGAGAAGAAAGCTACACACTTGGCCTTGCAGACACAAGAATTCAAACTCTCTCTTTCTCTCACAAACACACACACACACTCTATGTGTGCACACAGGTGTGAGATTGCCTTAACTCCATTCGCTGCATTAGCGGAACGAAGCCTTCAGAGCAGCTACAGCAGTTCTTTGTCTTCATGATTAGGCTGTTAACATATACACCGATCTGAGCTCCCCTCTCTTCCAGTTTCTTTGCATTCCCTTGATGTTGCGTCAATTCATCTCTCTGTTCATGTTATCCATCTGTCACCCAAGCCACTACAGCATCTCCATCCTTTATCTCTCTCTCTCTCTCTCTCTCTCTCTCTCTCTCCACGTCCTTCCCTTTCCTTTGCTCATTCCCTCCAACCACAGCTCTTCATCGACTTTCTCTCCATCTCCCGCCCTCGCTCTCTTAAATCTCTCATCATTTACAGCCAGCCCTTGTGAGAGCTGGCTGGCTAATTTTCTGCTATGTTAAAGCTGGCTGCCCACCACGGACCTCTCTTCAAAGC
The DNA here is from genome assembly GCF_963691925.1 of Scomber scombrus. Taxonomy (NCBI): domain Eukaryota; kingdom Metazoa; phylum Chordata; class Actinopteri; order Scombriformes; family Scombridae; genus Scomber; species Scomber scombrus. Next base: position 21,602,884 of record NC_084984.1, read on the forward strand.
AACAATTTCATTTTCTCTTTATTTACAATAGAGCGGCAGTGCTTGCTGACAGCACATCTTCAACACGCACCTTGGCAGTAACACAGTTGTAATGGAAACACACACACACACACAATTTCTGTTAAAAGTGTACCATGATTCAAACTGTTTTTGTGTAGTTTTTTTAACTTGTCGCACTGCAACAGCAGGAGGCTGGACACATGTTTCCCAAAGCTTATGTGAGCAATAGCAGCTTGAAAAGCAGCGCTCGGTGAACACAAGCACTAATTGATTCTAGGGGATGAAAACCTGTCGGGCAGCGAAAGAAATTAGATTAGCACCAGTTCCACTTATGACAAGACGACAGGGATACCATACAAAAACGACAGAAACCTATTTTAGTCCCAGGGGATTTTTTTCCCTCTGTCTACCTCATATCAGCGTATCCCTGCAGCCACACTTTCTTTGTCGGTGACAGTCTATTATTGCCGTCAGTAACTCATTCCTGAGGATGAAAAGCTAACACTGACAATATGACAAGGTGTGGGATTCTTGACAAAAACTTGTTCAAAGTTGTTTAATTCTGCATTTCTTTACTCAGGGTGTTTGAATCTCTCCGCACGGACTCGAAACTAAACAAGATCTGACGTACAGTTGGACATGGAGCTGAAAATTTACAACACATAACATTAGAGCAGGACTGATAGTGGATTTTTGGGGCCGATGTCGATACCGATATTAGGGAGGAAAACATTTCAATATTGATATATCGGCCGATAATCTTATATATACAGAATATATACATAAACACCTATTTTTTGCAATGATCCCTCAAATATGGTTATCACAAACATATGTAATGGATGCATGATATTTTATAGTTTAACAATAAACGTTATTGTATAAAATGACATCAGTGCACTGAAACAGTAAACTTAGCTGGGACTTTTATAACTATAATTAATTATAAGTAAAAAACCATCAGCTCATATTGGACACCATATATGCAGATGCCGATATATCTCTGATAGGCAAATATTGGCTGACTAATATCGGTCAGGCTCTAGTCAATATATAAAGTATCTGTCTTGAACCAAGACTGAGTGACTGTTTTTAACTGAATGGCAAATAATGTAGGAATATGATAATAACATCTAGTCTTGAACACTCACAAAGATCCCCTCCAGAAATACAAAAATAATAAACATAATCATAATCATTTAATTGCCTCATTAAAAATTCTTAATATTACATCTCCTGCGTCGCCCTCGTTGACAAATCCAGAATTTATGAATGTACAAGTACTGTTTATTTTAAAAGTTTTACTGACAAAATATGGCTCCTGCTTCAAGTCCATTCTCACAGCCTCCTAGTGTCAAAGTCAACAACTGAAGAAACAAGAAGAAAAACACCTTTTTGACTGCATGGGGAAAATTAAGAGTCACCGAAGTTACAATTTGTACCTATACACTCTAAAGTCTTCAGTTTTAGGTCCGAATGCGAGGCCACTTTGGTTGTTTATGAGACTAATGCTTTGTTTATTTAATACAGGGAATTGATTAGCGTCTAAAGCAGAACATTTTCAAATGTGCTTTACAGAATTTATAAGACAAGGCACAACGAGACAATTGATTTTCATGAAGCAACTGGGTCATTGCTTTAGTAAATGGAATACAATTCATCTTGGGAAGGTAATGAAAAACTATTGGGAGTAGAGAGATTATATAGAACTTGCATTCATCATTTACTCACAGTGGCTACTTAAGAAATGTTTCCTCTGTTCTCACCTGCTATCACACGTGGATTTAACTCTACGTATATGAAGAAAAAAACTGCTGCAACTTCAATATACTAATCCGAAGACTGTAACTTTCTGTATACCTTACGCTACATTGTTTGGACCAAAACTAGAAATCCTGGACCTTTCCTAACATGTCTATCAGCAGCAGTCTAGTAAAAGGTCACACAGATATTGCCTTGCACTTTCTGACCCAAACTGCGCAACACTGCATGTGTGAGAAGGTGTGCCTATACATCTGAATCAAAGAGAATAAAAATAGAAAGAAGGATCAGTGGCTGCCTTAACAGAGGCGCTGGAAGCATCTCAAATTCAATTCTGCTCCCTGAAATCGGGTTAATTTAAACAGCAAAAACTTGAAAACATGTTTGTTCAGTGCTGAGAAAATGTTATGCAATTAACCTAAGACAGCTGTCATGGCTTTTTTTTTGGCTTGAATGAGCAGCATTAGGACAGAGGGCAATGAGACGCAACGCCATGAACTACTGCCAGCTCTAGATTACTAGCAGTAATCAACAGTAACCACACAGGAGGACATATACTATGTGTTAGATGTTTGATAATGCTGGGCACATCCCAGACAAGGTCAAGAGCATAGGGGGGCAATTAAAAAGGAGGCGTTCCAAACACTTTCATCTCAAAGGGAGCAATGACATCTAAACGTCATCTTGGACTTACATGCGACAATCCCGCCGTCTGGTGATTGCGTCAACTGAAGCAAACAGTAACGTGACACATTACACGCACAACTGAAATGTCATAAATCAAGACAATATGTATCTAATGTTGTTTTGTTTGCGTGTCATTTCAGTTCCTATTCAAAATGGTATCAAATAGGACACAGTCTAAATGGTGGAACAATCTTAGCAAGCCTGTAGGCTAGATGAAATCAGAGAGTGAATTTGTGTGCAAAGTGTGATTATAAGAGTAAGTGAAAACAAGATAGACCAAAGGAATATGTGAGGCTGTGTGTGTGTGTGTGTGTGTGTGTGTGTGTGTGCGCGTCTTGACTGAGGTCCAGAGTGGAGAACTGATCTCTCCGAGGCTCAGAAGCAGCTAGTCTGTGAATACCAATCAGAGTTAATTAATAGCAGCTAATGGACTCTCACTCTCTCTTTCGTCTCTATTTGTTCCTCTTGCTCCTTTTTATTATGCAGCATTAATGCACACTGGGATGAATGATCATTCTTTTCTTTTCCTCTTTATTTACCTTCCTAATCTTTCGCCTTCCAGAGAGACACTTTCACCTTCCATAGCTAAAGAAGGTTTATAACTGCAAAAGGGCTTCCAAGTCAATGACAGAAGATACGTCATAGAGTAAAAGAAAACACAAAAAACGAACCTTTGTGAATCCTGGTGAAAAACACCGTACTGAACTGACTGTGCTATTGGCTGTTATTTGGTGCCAGGTGATGTTGCCATCTGTTGTATTGTATGAGCTATGTACCAACTCGATATCCCGCCGCCTTCACAGACCACATATCAAGACCAAACAAATCATAACTGGTGAATAATATTGACCCACTCCAAAAGACCTTTTGTACAAATTGGAAGACAAAACTCAGGTGTCAATATCCCAAAATATGCTTTTTAAATTGTCATGACACACTGACATGGCCAAAACCAATGAAAAAGCCACAGTAAATTATGAAAATATGAAGAGAGAGGTTCGTCTGTTGTTTATTCTTGTTAGCAGACTGGACTAGTTATTGAAAACTGTTATAATCAATTGTAAACATTATGATGCAGATATGAAAAATAAGCATTTTGAACACTGATGGGCTAAAGACGAGGACATAATTTGTTCCAGATTGAAATATATCAACAACTACTGGATGAGTGTCATGAAATTTGGTACAGACATCCATGCTCCCCAGAGGATGTATCCAACTGGTTTTAGTTAGTTTCTGGCTATTCCTCTTGCACCACCATAAGGTTGACATTTTTGTTTTGTTTTTTTAATACCTAGACAACTATTGTATGGATTACCATGACATTGAGTACAGATATCCATCGTACTCATAATACTGAACAGCTTTGGTGATTTAGCCACCAACAGCTCAAAGTTTTCACTTAAGCACTTAAATATTTCAAAATGTACTAAATTAATTGGCACAAAAATGTGTAAAGCCATTTGTGGTGCCAGACAATGAATAGTAATAATATTGGCGACTTGTATTTTCCACTGGCATCACTTGGTAGTAGTTGAGTGAAATATATTGACACCTATTGGATGGATTTCCATTAAATTTGGTACAGCCATTTATTTCACAATTATGATTAATTGCTATAATTTTGGGGGGGGTCCCTTAATGTTTTATCTAATGCTATCACCAGGTCAAAATTTTAATCTGTCCTAAACTTTGGTTTATGGCTTAATTCCTACAAAACAAATGACATTCCCATCAGCATGCTAACTCGCTCAACTAAGATGGTGAAAAGGGTAAACATTATACCTGCTAAATATATGCATGTAGTCCTTAGCAGGTAGTCTTGTTAGTTGTTACTTAATCTCACATATTCCTCTTGACTGCTACTATTTTTATTTATGGTATCTTCTTTCTTTATTATAATACATTTAGGAGTACTTTTTAACAACACTGCCCTCCTCCCCCTCAGTGACTCAAACTTCAACCCACGTGCCTGTCACTAATCTGTCTATCTAGCCAGAGGCTGAAGTACCTGCAATAATTAAGTTTCTACATGTTTTTTGGTTGTTGTTTTTTTAGACTAAACACAATTTGTTTCCCACTTGAGAACAAGAAACAAAGCTGTGAGAGCTTAAAGATGCAGACAAAATCAACAATGAGAGCTTAATACAGGAGAAAATAAAAAGTCTCAAGTGATTACCACAGAAATTACCTTTACTTTAAGTTAAACAGAGCTTATGTTTCCCCTGTCTATTTCTGAGTAAGTTCTTAACAGACAAATAGCCTTAATCCTGAAGATTAGGCAATTATACTGACACTAAGCAGTGATGTTGATCAGCAACCTTTGCTGATTTTTACAACGCCGAATGTAGGCGTCATGTTTAAGCTACATCTGTTTTCAGGGTAAGTAGAGGACTGAGATGCAGCTGTGCTCTTTATAGAGTGATATAACACTGGAATCAATGGTGTTAATGTTACTGCCAGAGACTCGAAGAGGGTGATGCAGAGTGAGACATTTCAAGCGAAGAGCAGAAAGAGAATAAATGACAAGTGTCACGGGGAAGAGATGGAGAGGCTGACTGGTATAAAGCTTGACGGGAGAGAGACAGCAGAGGGCAAGAGGACAAAGAGTATAGATGAAGTGTCAATGGAAAAGAGAATGACACCGAGGCTGATGATGGTGGGGTGGATGGAGTACATGCTGTACTTGCAAGCTCATTAAACAACGCTGTAATTGATGAGTGAAGAAAGGAATAGATGGAGAGATGAGCGGAGAAGGGAAAGAGTTGTCAAGGGCGGACAACTTGATGAAAGTGTCCTAATCACTGCTTTTTCCAAATACAGGGAGATCAATCACCAACGACAACAGGGAAGACGGATGCAAAGAAAAAACCTCCTGGTGATTCCTTTTGTTTCCAAAGTTAGCCTTACCGGACCTTTTTACATCATTACTGTGGCTTTCTGAAGTCTGCTAAAGGGATATGTCAGGCTTTTGACAACACTCATGCTGATGCAAGACCATCGGAAACACCTGTGTTGGCGCCTGGTGTGAACGGGTCGGCGTGCTCAAAACTGGGGATTTGGACACTCAACTGGTGGTCAATATGGTGTTGAGCCTTCATGCCCTCCCGTTTAGTTCATGAAACAACATTTCAATCTTCCAGCATGTTGAGTGTTATCAAGTGTGTCTGACTGAGTTAGAAGTAAACATCAGTGTCAATCAAACTCCAAGTTAGGCAGCACTATTAATGGCACCACATGGTTGGGGACTCGGTTCCTGTGTAACCATTGGATATTTGCTTGTAATGAATTGTAATGGTTAGCTTAACTTAGCTTGGCTTAACCTAAATTCAAACTTGGTATAAATGTATGTGAAGCGTTCAGGTGAAGAGCAGCAAATTAAGATTTCCGAACAAGCTTTCGAGAGAAGATTGAAATCAGTTGGGTTGGCAGATATGAAAGTTCCCATCAAATAAAAATAATAAAAAATGTGACTCAGTGTAAAGATTGTTGATGGCAGGTCATATGTATCTTTTTTCCAAATTGTATTGAGGCGCAGTGCAAGGAGGGATCGTTCAAACGTTGAGTTTTCAGGTCGTTTGATCGAAACGTATCAATGTACTAAATTCTCCGTAAGTGTTGACAGTGTGCAGGAGTCCAATTATAATTTTGAACTACGTATCTCTTACACAGCTGTCTGTTCACAGGTAGGCAAAGTATATTCATTCTTTTACATTTGTGGTTACATAACATTGGTGTGTTTATGAGAGTAAATGCTGATGGTAGAATTGAAGAGAAAGTGAATTTCAGTCTGCTGCATATTAGTTTTAATGGAATACATTTGTAGACCCAAACACTAAATGTTGATGAAAGTTTATATTCTCTCATTTATATTGTGATGGAGAGCTGTACCTCTGGGTGATTTGTGGAAAATGATTGCTTGATAACAAAAACATACCAATGTGTACCCAAAAAGAGAAGACTAATAAGACTCTTTTAAACCTGCTCCACACTAATGCAGGACTATATATCTGACCTTACATACCAGCTTCACTCCAACATCTGATAAAAGCTGTGTACCGCAGACCGTCTGAATTTAGCTCTAGGAGCCACTGACCATTTAGTGATTGTTGGATGATTAGGTGGCTAATCTGATGGCAAATCTGTGCATGCCCTCCTTTGTAACCTGATAAGGAACAATATAATTAACTTGCTACTCTCTAGGCTTTAACGCTCCAAAAGCAGACAAGAATAATGAAGAGTTTAACCTCCAGAGTTTTTTTTATTGTTATTTTTAGGCTTTGAACAATTTACATTTCTACCATATTTGATTGTGATATTGCAACAGCAAATTGTGCCTGGCAACACGCACCTATTTGGATAAGCTATAAAAGACAAAGCCTGTCCATGTTAAAACATAATCTGTCTGAAAGCACGCCCAACCAATAATGCTTTATCATGTGCCCTTATTAGCTCAATGTACTTGTGCAAACAATGCTAAGAAGAACACCACCCAGGTTTTTGTCATCTGCTTGGGAAGTACAGTTGTGCATGCAAGCCTGCCCCCCTGGAGGGGTGTGTATTGCTGTGTGTCTGGTTAGCAATAGACTGGAGCAGCAATTCCCTGGTTGTGTGTGTGTGTGTATGTGTATGTGTGTAAAAAGGCATTTCTGGGGAGCGACTGAATAATGAGTTAAGACCTGACAGTCAACACCACACTGGCACGTTCACCCTGATCAAGAAAAACATGCTGTAAAAATGATAACTGGAAGAAAACAAAACCCTAAAACAAGCTGAATTTACAGATTCCTGTTCCTTTCTTTGCTTTTAGAAAAGGCAATAAAGCGTTAAAGTGTTCGAAGCTGGTTTATTAAAAAAAAAAAAACTAATTTTCTCTGTCTTTCCTTTCCTCATCTCTGGCTAGCAAGGAACGGAGTCTATCATTTCTGAGAGCAGTTTCTTGGATGTGGCAGAGCAGTAGAGCTAATTTATGGGTCAATATAAACTTCCATCACCACAGACTGAATCTGAAAGCTGTGCCTGCGGCAGAGATGAAGAATGGAGCAGAACCTCTAAATCGTAGACACAGACCATATAGGACAGAGAGGAAACGGCTCGTGCAGGGTGTCACTGTGGAAGAATATATAGAGGCTACAAATATACCAACACATAATTATGCATGCTCACATTCACACTCTTGAAGGGTTTTTCTAAGAGAGAGAATTTAAAGGCCTTCTTTAAATATTCTCTGCTGCTTTCACCAAAACCTGACCATGCCGTCAATAATAAAAGCTTTAAGAGCATTGCATTAAATGCATCGCTGCCAACAGTAATAACAACAGTGGAATCACTCCAGGGTGGCACGAGGTCAAAAGACAACGCAACAGGGCGATAGTTTAGCTAATTAGCGCTCGCCAATAAGAGCATAATTCATGTTTCTAACAAGAGGCAGTAAATTTGTCAGATCTGAACCACAGACGCAATACAAAACAATCAAATGTAGGAGGAAAGGGCAAAAAACAAAGAGGGGTGCCAAAGTACCGCTGTTATGGATCAACTAATTTCTCTGTTAACTGCAGATTTTTACCTGAATGCGTCACTGGATGCCTGCAAAAAACAGCGCATGTTGGAAATAAGAAGATAAGTCTGCTGTCCTTGTAAATGTCCGTCTTGTTAACATTCACACATCCATTTGAAACTAGACTTAAGGAGATTATTGACTATTCAGTCATATTGTATATTTTAAGCACTATGCTGTAAAATCTAATTTATGGAAGCCATGACGTGGCCTGTATTTTTTTTTTATTGGTCAGTATTTGGCTACTTTCTAATACACCTTTATTACAGCCGACATCTTGACACGTCATAGCAGCAGAAGCACAGGTGTCATTAATAACCTTAATTAAGGCTGCTTTCTAGTTAGGTGTATTGTGCATGTTGGCTCGATGGCTTCATGAATCACCTCAGTGGGACATCATTACTGTTATTAATTACACCTGTGCTTTCCCTGCTATGACAAGGTAAACTGTCGGCGTTGAAGACAAGCCTAAAGCCCAATTTACACTGGGTCCGTCAGCGGCACGTTACAGCTGCGCCGCGGTCACTGGAGCTGATAGGTACCACTATAATCAATGAGAGTATTTCCACAGGGAGCGTGTCAGCAACATCCCAGCAACGTCCCAGCAGTGCTATCAATCCGCAGCATTTCTATTTTTCACGGACACGTTTCTAACTCGCGACAAGCTCAACAGAGCAGATTGCACCAGACAGGAAGTCAGACACAGAATCGGCATAATAAAACTTCAGTCCCCTTTCAAAATAAAACACAATGCGCAGATCACAACCTCACATCCACATTACGTCATAACCGGTGGCCCCAGGTAAGCAGTCAATCGATCAGAGGGTCTCGGAGAATTGGTCCGAGAAGCAAAGTAACCTGTTGTTTTTTGTTGTTGACTTTATACACCCAGTTCGCGGGATCTCGCGTACTCGCGCGAATACTGCTGGCTTGCAAGGCACCGCTCCGCTGCTGTAACGTTCCCGGTGTGAGTTGACGCTGGGCAGAGGACGGAGCTAAACTGTGGCGCAGCCATAACGTGCCGCTGACGGACCCGGTGGAAATCCGGCTTTACACTACAGCGCCTATTTTATGTAAATTAAAAACCAAATTCCCCCTTTTTTTACCCCATTATCAAGGTTTAAGATTCATAGAGCAGGCAGATGGGGCCTCATATATCTAGATAAAATGTATTTTCAGCTAAAAATAAATCAAGGTTCAGCGGGTCACCGATAAGGTACGACCTTTGCCTCGCTCTAAGCCGGGAATAACCCTGTCTCATAGATGAATGTGACGCGTGACAGCAGCTGCTGCACACTAAAACTCATCTCAGTCGGTGTTCGCAGGTTAAAAAAAAAAAAAAGACGACGACAAAGAAAGTGCTAAAATGAGATTTGGATCTGCATTATGTGCTGAGTTGATGCCTCGGATTGTCAATATCTAATAAAATAAACACATTAAGGGGTGCGATAGGGTGAGTGATTAGTCTTAATTATCACAAGGCTGGATCTGTTGCTGAACGGCTTCTGCTCAAAGCTTCCTTTCAGTGCTAAAGAAATGTCGTTGAAATCCTCAAATTTTAACCATCTTTGATTCTCTGTCACTGCACTGTCTTTAGATGTGGTAAACTACACTTCTAATTTCCCTTGGTGATAATTATGTGACCCCTGCCAGTGTGAGATGTCAATAAACAAATTCGCAAACTCTCTCAGTCAGGTTGTTGTTCACACTATTAAATGTGCCATGTTTGGGGTCATGTTTTATCACACATAGACTCAGGACGAAATTACTACCACTCCTCTGCTAAATCTTCCAGTTGCACTGCTGATAAAATACATTTCCATGACAGCTCTGTTGTAAAAATTATAACATGGAAAACACTGAGAAGGGGTGAAGGGGCTAACTGGAACATATGTGCCATGTTCAAAAATTCTGGCCCAGAACAACCTCATTTCAATTCTAGTTGGCAAGGACAATAATCTCTTACGGGGCGACGGCGAAATCCCCTTTTCTGTGGTATCTTGAGGTTTATCTCATTTACCGAAGAGGAGAATTGATGATGTAACCCAGTGTAAACACAGAAGTGGTGCTGCGAAAACTGATTTCGAGCCTTCGACGATACCCAGAGAGAGCATGTGAGCGACAGTGAGCGCAGAAAGGGAGAATTTAAATTTAATGCTCTCGGTATTGGTCCCCTCCTGAAAAAAGAAACTCATTTAGTTCAATATGAGAAACCAAGACTTTTAGCCTCTCCGCAGCTGAAGAAAAAAACGCAACACGAGGACTCACAACTTGGCAAACATATATGAAAAAAATACACATGCAATATGGAGCCAAGAAGTTCATTAAAAGTGTGAAGATGAGCTCATTTGCAGAGATGAAAGATGTCAAACTAAAGCGTAAGATTTGGAAAAACAGGCTGGAAAACATGCAAGACATCTTTTTTTCTGTGCCTGTAAATGAAGCTGCCTAATGAAGAGGGTATTACAAAAAAAATTAGAATTTATTTAAAAGACATATTTTTAATTAGTTCCTCATTTAAAAGCTGGAACCATACCCAGTAGTTCCTCTAACACTGTATAGGTGTTACCAGTCTCTGCCTTTAAGAGCTCGTAACAATGAAGGAACCAGTAATTAGTCCGAGTTTCACTACAAAGCTTTAGTGTCCCATGGTGGTCATTAAAAGCTCTCCAATGAGGTATTTTTTGCTTGTCAGGGTGTAAAGGCCTTCTCTACTTATTTATAGTATTATTATAAGGCAACACTGAATATATGGACAAATATTTAAGGAAAAGGTAGCATGTAATTGTTATCTTTCAATCAGAAACTATCAGTACTGGCCTTCAATGTCCCATATCATTAAACCAAAGTTGGACATTGATGAAGATGATGATGATGATGGATCCCCATGATGCCAACAGGTGGGGTGGGATGTGTGGGGTTCTTAAAGTCTCAAACTGCATTTATTTACATTTGCAGCATTGTGCTGCATTAAAAAAAATACTGGTAGATATGGTTTTCCTGTGGCATTCTTTTGTTATTCCTCTGTTTTTTCCAACAAGACGAGACAAAGAAAGAAAGAAAAAAGGAAGATAAAGAAAGATGATAGGAAGGAAGGAAGGATACAGATAAGGAGTACAAAAAAGGCAAGCAAACCAAAAACCAACACGTAAAGTGAGTTTATTGAGCGTCTGATCAATGAGTGCAGCCTCAGTCACAAAAGGAGTCAAAGGAAGAGGAAGAAAAAGAAAAAAAAGAAAGCAGAGACACAAACACTTCTGATCGCTGATTACAGCCTTGGAGAAAAGCAGAGAGCGGAACATGTGTACAGCCTTGGATGAAAAGACTGAATAGCGAGGGTAGTGATGACAGGGTGAGTGATAAATGGACAGAAAAACAAGGTGATACTGCCTGCAGCCTTGGACTAAAAGAAGGAATGAGGATTTAAAGGAAAGAAACTAAGCATGCTGAATGTTGGGTAAAGTTGTGGACAAAATGTTAACAATAATCCTTCGGGGGGAAAAAAAGAGCAAGCGAGAAACTAAAAGAGGAGGAAAAAACACAATCTGCAGCAGACAATAAGACACATATAAAGGCGGACGGGGGAGCAGCACTGACCTGTGAGCACGGCCTTGGCGGAGGGTTCAGCCAGGTCCAGGGCAGACTTGCCGTCGGTGTTGCGGATGTTGGGGTCGGCTCCATGCTGCAGTAACACTGTACAACAACAGGGCAGACACAGACAGTAGCTGAGCTCCTGGACTGACATGCAAACTCCCCGACACACACCTCCTCCCAGTCCTCCTCCTCCTCCTCCTCCTGCTGCTGTTGTTGTTGCCGTTGCTGCTCCTGCTGCTGCTGCCGCTGTCGCTAAACCACATCCCGCTCCAACAACTGCTCTTCCTGGACTTCCACCTTGCTCCTCTGTTATCCCCCCTGATACTCCTCCTCTGGCTGTGTCTCCTGGCAGTCCTTCTGCGAGCCCTCCTGTTTCACATTTCTCTCCTCCTCCTCCTCCAGCTGCTCCTCCTCTGTTGCTAGCGTTGCTCCCCCGGCTGCCCCTGGCTGCCCCTGCCCTTCGAGCCATGCTGCTGATGTAAACAGACATGCCACAACAAGAGCAGCGAAAGCTACGCTACACCACACCGCCAGAGAAACAGCGGACCTAACGAAGCGGCTACGTGACCGGCTACAAAACACATTACACTTCCATTAATGAGGGGAAGAGGGGCAGGGGGGAGAGCACGCTTTAAGCCAAGTAGATGAATAAAAATAAGTGAGGAGGAGAGAGACAGCGAAGGTAGCAGCAGCAGCAAAGAGCCAGGCGGGCAGTGTGAGTGGAGAGACTCTCGCCTCTCCGACTGACTGAGCGATGCAGCGGAGAGCAAGATGAGAGAGGAGAGGGGAGGAGAGGAGAGGAGAGGAGAGGAGAGGAGAGGAGAGGAGAGGAGAGGAGGGGGGAAAGATGGGATGGAGGGGCAGGGGGTGGGATAGAGAGTCAGAGAGGATGGGAGAGGTAGAGGACAAAAAGAGGGGAGAGAGAGAGAGGGATGGAGAGAGAGAGAGAGAGAGAGAGAGAGAGAGAGAGAGAGAGAGAGAGAGAGAGAGAGAGAGAGAGAGAGTGCAAAACAAAACAAGAGTGTTGGTCTGTGTGAAAGAGAGACAGAGAGCTGGAAGTAGTAAAAACAGAGGAGAGGAGAGTAGGAGAGGACAGGAGAGGAGGAGGAGAGAGAAGAGAATAGGAGAGAAGAGATGAGAACAAGAGAGGAAAGGAGGGGGGATGAGAAGAGGGGAGAGGAGAGGAATGGGGAGGGAGAAGATAGGAGAGGAGAGAGAGAAAAGGCAACAGCGGAAGAGGGAAGAATAGGAGAGGAGAGTAAGGGAGGGGAGGAGGAGAGGACAGGAGAGGGGAGGTGGAGAGAGAGAAGCGAATAGGACAGAAGAGAGGAGAGGAGGACAAGAGAGGAAAGGAGAGGGGAGGACAGGAGGAGAAGAGGGGGAAGGAGAGAGAGGAGAGGAGAGGTAGGGAAGGGAGAAGATAGGAGAGGAGAGAGAGAAAAGGCGAGAGAGTAAGAGAGGGAAGAAGAGGAGAGGAAAAGAGAGGGGAGGTGGGAGGGGATAGGAGAGGAGAGTGGATGAGAGGGGAGGAGAGGAGGATATGAGAGGAGAAGAGAGGGGGAGAGGAGAGGATGGAAGAAAATAGAAGAGGAGAGAGAGAAAAGAAGACGGGAAGAGAGGGAAGAAGAGAAGAGGAGAAGAGAGGGGAGGTGGAAGGGGAGAGGAGAGGATAGGAGAGGAGAGAGAGAAAAGGAGTGAGAGGAAGAGAGGGAAGAAGAGGAGAGGAGAAGAGAGGAGGACATGAAAGGAGAAGAGAGGAGAGGAGAGGAAGGGAGGGGAGAAAAGAGGAGAGAGAGAAGAGAGGAAAGAGGAGAGTAGGAAGGCAGGGGAGAAGAGAGGAGAGGAGGACAAGAGAAGAGAAAAGAAAAGAGGAGAGGAGCGAGAGAAGAGGAGAAAGAGGAAGAGAGTAGAGGAGGACAAGAGAGGAGAGGGAAGAGGAGAAGACAAGAGAGGAGTCATGTGACTACCGGCCAGGTATGAGCTGAATAACAAACTCTGCCTTTCCTCAGTTATTTTCTTTTTTTTTTGTGGTAAATTAGCCCTTTTTCACCCTCTAATGTCAATACGCTCACTGCTCTCCTCTCCATCTCACTTCCCACTGTTGTGATTGCTGAGCAGCTCCCGGTGCACATGCCCTTTTGACTTGTGTACACTTCAAACCAGTCTGTTCAAACCCAGCAGAGGAGAAGAGGAGATAGCCTGGCTCGCGTGTGCGTATGTGCGTGTGCGTACATGCATGCATGTGTGCGTGCGCCTCTGCTTCGTCACTGACGCAGATCTTAGTCACCCACTCGCCACGCTGAGACACACACAGAGAAATGACAGTCTGATACACAAATTGGTGCATATAGACAGATATTAATAGCTCATAAATCCAGCAGTCCAGTCTGTACAAATGTTTCTGAGTCAGTTGCAACCATCAACTAATCACTTTGTTTTTTCAGTTTCGCCTCTAACGGGAGCGGCTTGCCTGTAATACCTGTAAAAGCCCTCTCTGAGCAACCTAAATCCCTTTATGGACAGGATTAGTTTTCAGGACAATGTCAGATTTGCAACAGTGATCTTATGACTAACTGGTGTGTACAAAACTGTGATAAACTCAGAGGCTTCACTGTAAAAACCTTGGAACTTTATTTGCGTAGCACTTTTTCGTATAATTAGCGCAACTCGAAGTGCTTTACAGGTGAGTGACAAGCCGATAATGAGACACAACGAACGTGAACGGTTCAAATAATTTGAGACTTTAGAGAAAAAAAATGCATATGGCTTTTTAGCTGGCCTAAATTTACATTCTGATATTTTTAGGTTGGAATTTTGCACGGCACACATTACCATTTAAACAGCTTCAGGCAGCGACTGGGCAAAAGTCAAACCTTCACTTCACGTCACAGAAAAAAGCCACTCCTATTCCCATACTGTCTCAAACTGAGAGAAAAACAACACTGTCGCAAATCTTGTGGCGACAGATAAATGCATGAAACTGAAAGGATGTTTGCACTGAGTGTCATGCTGTGAAAAATAATTGTTACTTGCAACCATAACTGGATGCATATAGAGCTGGTTTCAACCAATGCAACCCTCTTCCTATGCATTTTAACGAGTTATGTCCATTTAAAAGCTGTTTAAAGGGCATCTTGCAATTCAAAACAACCAAGTATGGATTTGAGGGTATAAAGTGACATTACTAAAGTTTATTTATTTAGCTCTTATTAAAATAGTGCTTGGAAAGCTGAGCAGAAGAAAGCCTCTACTTATTGTTACTTAGTGTCTCTACTTATTATACCAACTTCACATCACCAGCTCTCCATCTCATCAACCTTACTGGAGAAACTCAAGAACAAATCTTCATCAGACTCTGAGCCAATCGCGTGGCTGCTTTAGGATTTCCAAGATCTTCTTATCCCCAAGTTTGTTGAGATTTTCTCCAGACTTTGAGCTTGAAGAGATGCTGGTCTGTTAATGACAGATTAATTTCTTACTCAAGTTATCTGAACAGCAGCGTAGAGGACACTCAGACCATCGTATGCTCAGCTTACGTCGCACTTACTCGAATCAGAGTTGATTTGACTCTCATTCTGCTGCCAAATCTCCAACCTGGCAGGATGACAGGCCACCAAAACTCTGTCCAATAAACAGAGGCCACTGTAGGTCATGTGACTTTGTTTACATGGCATGGTTTGCTTGTGTCTGTGCAGTAGAGATCGCAAACCAAAGACCAAAAAAAACATGCAACAAAGTCAGCTTTCTCTCTCTGATCCAGACAACACATAACAAACTTTATACTGTTATGAAACCGTTAATACTGTCTGGGGAAAAAAAAACATGTCTGTTATTGTGGACGTCCATCTGAGTGCTTCAGCCTTATCCAAAATGCTCAGGCACTGACATTGTCAGGTCACTGTTAAAAAGCTTAACAGAATGGATCTGCACACCTACACCTACTGACTAGCTGAGTAATGATTTTTCAGCACTAAAAGCAAATCATTATGTCAACTGCCTGGTGAAGCAAAATAATTCTAAAAAAAACCTGTGATACATCATCTGATTTGTGAGGAGCTGGTTCGAAGTAGTTACTTAAAAAAGAAACATTTTTTTTTGCTTTTATTTACTCATAATATTTTTTGCATTGCATTTGAACCATTTATCTGCAAGTCATTCTTATTCATCTTTATTACAGACCATTTTCCACATCATACTTTAAGCTTTGAGCCTTTTCCAACATCCCATGCGACCAGTGATTTCGGATCATTTCAGTGCACCGTGAAAATTAACTTGCACGCATGGAAGTCACCTGAGCTCAAGGTGGACATTAAGTCAGCATTACATATTTGTGTAGTTTGGTAATACAGAAAAAACATCACCATGTTGCTGCAGTCAAGCGTGCTCAAATCCAGAATTTGAGGATAATGATAAGTGGAAATTTGTATTATATTTGTCCTTGTGTGAAATGTGTGAGTTGAGGATGAAGGCAGGAAGGTGCCAGCTTTTCAAATTATCCCACAATTTGGTAAGTTGACCTGAAAACGTGAAGCAGTAGTAAATAAAGTATTTATCATCCTCCTGCTTCACAGAATGTTGTCAGACAATATTTTCTGGAAGGAGAAGCTGTGCCGACATGACAGCACTCACAGCCACACAGAGCCAATCAGAGCAGTAGTCGTTTTAACTGTCTGTGTTTTTCGATGACATCAGTCCCAAAAGCCACCAAAACTTTGTTTAGAATATGACTAAACTAAGTGTGGCTAAGTGTATTTCGATGAACCGTGTCAGAAACCGCATTATCCTATATGTGACCTGCTCCCTCCAAAGCCTAGTATCACAAGGCATTAAGAGGTTACACTATTTGTTGTGTCTAATTACTGAAGTGTTCTTTTTTCAGCTTGCGATACTACGTGCTGCTCAGATTCAAAATCAGCAGCGAGCAGGAACGGATGGAGTCGAAGTCAATTTATGCACATCTTGCAATTAGCAACAACAAAGTTCTTCCACGTCGATTTGGGTGTTTTTCATAATTTTCTGAAACATCAATAACAGGATAAATGTTGTGCTCAGGGATCATCAGAGCTCTGCAAAGCCTTCTGCTGCTATGCAGTCGACAAACTCTGCAGCAGTTACAGTAGAAATAAAAATGACTGGTGCAATTTTCCTCCTTGTTGCTCTCCGCTCTCCAGTCTGAACGCTGGCAGCAAGGTGACGCCGACTATCATTGCAGTCATTTTTATTACGACTCATGTTTGAGCAACGCTTTTCCATTAAGATCATAAAGATGATTCTACAACCTAGTGCTCAGACAGATTTCTTATGATTTTCCTCGGGGATCAGTGACGCCGCCTTTTTATTTCTTTGCTCACCTTTAAAGATCCTGCTGCTGCTGCCCTTTCTGGAACTGATACTGTGTTGTTTGTTTTACTTCAAATATATTATAAATAAATTAAAATTGGACTGGTGGGAGCTCATGTATTGTGTAAGAGGAAGAAATCAATGCTATTTTCTCCCCCGTGTAAGCTTAAGAATAAGCAGTAGTACAGAAATTGTAATTTACAGGTTATTTGCTTCTTTATACTTAATGGAAAATAATAGCTCACAGTCTGCTGGTAGCTTATTATAGTTTCTGAAAATGACTGTGTGATTATAGCAAACTCCAGGTTGTGACTTCAGAAGCGAGACAGGGAAGGAGGCATTTAAAACAAAGGCACACACACAAACACACACACAGACACACACACACACACACACAGTTGCCTTCAAGCCCAATATAAAATGTAATAACTTTTAAAATTTGCCACAGCATTATCATCGCAAATGATAAAACACAATTAGCGGTGGAGGAACTGACTTTTACTGTGCCAAAAGGAACAATTAAATGTTAAACATACACCCAGGTTTACTTGTGTGCTTACCTATACAGACATCTATCTTGCCCTTGATGGCAGCCTCGTGTAGCGGTGTGTAGTTCCAGTTGTCTCGAGCATTAGGGTCGGCCCCCTGACACAGCAGCAAGGACACCACCTGACGACAAACATAAAGGATATCTGCATTTATTCTTTATTTAAAATACATCACATCGGTTGCTTTTTGCACCTCTACTCAAGCTTGTAAACCTTAATTGAGCAATTACACTTTTGGTAAAAACGTGCAAATCTCCACTTTGAGCGAAAACCTGAAAGCAAGTCGACCACGTTCAGGTTCAGCCGTATTCACTTGCATTAGTACGACGGATTTCTGACAAGACTGCAAAGTGCTCTACAACAAAACTCTAAAAGCCTCTAAAATGTGTGAAACCGTAAACGTTAGATTGATCGCTGCGTTTAATGGCGAGGAGAAGAAAAGCACAAGCACATCTGTCACAGATAATCCAAAAAACCTTCAGGCCCTAGTCAGACAGGTTGCAGAACGTGAGGCACACCGCACTGCCTGCTTTTGTTGAAGCCTACAATTTAAAAAAAAGAGCAGCTTTTTTTTTTATTGTTGCTTGGCAACCACTGAATCACCTGTCCTGCTCCTAACCATTACTTTGCTATGAAGTAAACTCACTCCAGGCCTGCTGTTTTCTGTTCAGATTATGGTAACTATGCTACATAGAGTGCAGGTCTCCAGCAACAGCCACCACTAGTTGGTTGTCTCAACTTGTTGTCTTCACCACCACAGAAGGCCCGCCTCTCAATTAATTTGATTGGACAATGGAAAAAAACACAACTCAGGACGCTCTTACAAAAACAGAGTGGAAAAACGTGAGGTGCTTGGCAACGGAAAAGAAGTGAACAAAAAGCTTCACCTTCATTAAAAACAATTACAAAAAGTGCTCTGTCTGATCAGAGTTGAATGTAAGAAAAGAACATTGAAGTAGCAATGACACTGCTGAGTTTAATAAATTCAGATTTTTGTCAGTGTGATCTTTAAGGATGACTGTGCACATTACAGATTACAGCCTATTTAAACACATCATTTTTTGCTCTCATAACAACACTGTTTAAATGTTGTCCCACGACCAATCTAAAAATGTATTGGCACACTAACTCTTGTGCACAACACTGCTGTACTCACAATCTTTTTATTACCAGCTATCATTTAAAGTATACTAAAGTATTGACTGTAGTCTCACTCTTCTCAATTGTAATAATGTGCTTCACCTACAATCTTCAGTCTCACTATGTAAATTGTTATAAATTGCTGTCTGAGTTTTTTGTCTGAATCTTTGCGGGCACAGAAGTGGCAAAATCACCCATCCCGAGCACAGAAAATGGTAAAAAAAAAAAACAACATACAATTGTGTGAAAATGTTACTGTGTGAAGTCTCACCTCAGAGTGACCAAACGAGCAGGCGTTGTGAAGCGGGATCAGACCCCCGTCATCCCGAGCGTGCACATTGGCGCCTGTCTGAAGCAGGTGGTCCACCACGTCTTTCCGCCCAAAACCTGAGAGAAGAGGAGAGAGAGAGAGAGGGAGGGAGGAGAGAAGAGATGTTACAACCATTTGACTGTGATGTGCAGAAGATTTTAGATATCCTGAAACTTTGAATCGGTACATAACACATTAGATGTTGATAAAAGCATGAGTTATTAATATTGGAATGAATTACTGCAATTAGTATTTTGTGGGAATAATTCATTTCAATCTGTCTTTAATGTCTTTTTCTATATATGCATTTTGTTAAGTGGTTTTGTAAGGCACGGGTAGCAGCTGTTAAGGAAAGTGCGATACAAGTGAAGCTTGTTATATCTTTACTACAAACACGCCGTGGGACTCTGTTCTTGTTCTGAGGATTTGAAAGAGCTCAGATGTAAAACAGCTGTACACATTCTTTTGCTTCTTTTTTCCTAATCCTTTTTGTCAGCACTGGTGAAAGAATTAAAAAGCGGTTTGGAACTGAGGAGCTCAGGCGAAGACGAGCACTTTTTCATAACCCTGGACTCCTTTGACTTAATGAACAAGTGTAATAGAGATTAAAATGAAAGAATGAAGAGTGAAATGAAATTGCGGCATTGAATCTTGATCTACTTTTGGGATGATTGAGTGTTCTCTAAATTATGCTTGTGGCAAAAATAAATGCACTCCACTTCTATTGCTTTCATTTAACAACAATATTACAGCTCAGGGTAAAAGCATTGTTGTACAGCAGTGTACAGACTTGAATTAAAACAATATTGTGTCACATTCAAACATCAGTCTAAACTGAAACCACTTTAGTTGTTTCGTTGCATTTATGTCTGCAAACCTTTTGAAGCAATTTCAGCTAATTTCATTGGACGATGAAAACTCAGGTCAACACATATAGGTCTCATACAGGTTTTTGGGTTGCCAAGTAGTTATTTTTAAAGTAGAATATAATTGACTCTAAATGTCCACTGACTGTGCAGCAGCACTGTTTGAGTCTTGTGAAGACACAAACATGATATGTCACCCCTCCTGTCTGATTTAAAGGACCCGTTTGTAAGATTTAGGGGAACAACTGGCAGAAATATTGGCAGAAATTGAATATTCATAATGTTTTCATTAGTGTATAATCACCTGAAAATAAGAATCATTGTCTTTTAATTATCTTAGAATGAGCCCTTTATATGTACAAAACACACAATGGCTCTAGAGAGGTCCTTTTGCATTTTTTGTGATGGTTATGAGTTATTTGCAATGTACAGCCTCACTGGTAGATGTCACTAAATCCTACACACTGGTCCTTTAAGGTTATTTTAGGTAAATCTCACCCATATCTTGCTTGAATTGATCATTTACAAACTTACTTTAAACAAATTAAGATGGAAATCTGTGTGATTAATAACTCATAAGTCAAATTTTGCTATAACTGCTTCCAAACAAGTTCATATTTACTTAACACTTTCCAAAACTTTGTAAAGCTACTCTATGTTGTTATCCTCCTGTAATTGATCTTTTCATCATTATACTGTATCCTGTTTGAATGGCACTTAAAACATTGAAAATGGCACAAATAAACAGAGATGGTGCATTGCTTTTGACAACAAAGAAGAAAAGGCCTGAAGATTTGTGATAATATTGCATCATAATGTGCAATAGTAAATGGTCCACAGGGGAAAATGGTGTCCAAACAGACAGGAATGATGTGTTTATGAGAACATGTGCAGGGTGTTTTTCTTTGTTGCTGCAAGATAAATCATACCTGTTTATCACATAACTGCCCTGAAATCTGTTATCATTTAGAGAAAGACACAGCTAATGGTTCTGCTTATAGGCTTTGTTTATGACTTTTTGATCCCTCCTACTTGGATTGTTTTTGTGCACCCCTTAACTGCAGTCAGACAGTCTGAAAATACATTTGTGATGTGATTTTGGTTACCTGCTGCAAAATGCAGGGGTGTAGATTTGCGTCCTGCCATGTCTTTAGCGTTCACATTCACCGCATCCACGAGTTTCTTCACCCTCGAAACATCCCCGTTACGACAGGCTTCAAATAACTCCCTGAAAGCCCCATTTGCACTACCGCTGCTGCCACCGCTGCCCTGGTCACTGCTCCCCGAGTCGGGCGTAGAGCCTGCGCTGGTCCCGCTGCCCTCGGTGGTGGTCGGGGAGCTAGCGCTGCTGCTAGTGTTGCTGCTGCTAGTGTTGCTGCTGCTGCTGCTGCTGAGGGCCGGAGCAGGGGATATGGTGGTGGGAGAGGCCGGGGTTGCCTCACCGTCAGCCGTGCTATCTATCCTGTCTCCGTGGGAAAGCGGGGTGGCATCGTCGGTGGGTCCTGCCGGGGAGCCGGGCGGGGTGCCGGGGCGGAGGGAGCCGTGGGGTGGAGAGGATAGCAAGGAGTTTGGCTGCTGCTGCTGAGAGGAGCGACGAGGCGTCGCCATTTTCACAACACAACAGTCCCCACTAGCAACAAAAACACTGCTGACGATTTCCTGCAGAGCAAAGTCAAACTTCCGCTCGGATATACTGGGATTACATTAACTGGACTGTGTGGAATAAACAAACCTTCGTTAGGATATTCATAACATTACAGAGCCGAGATCCATTATGGAAGATTAATGACTCTGCTAAAAAAGAAATGTGGTTACTTAACAAGTTAAATATATATTCAATTTATATTCATCCAGTATGTGCTAAATATTTAAATCACAAGATATGTTTTAATTATGGGCGAATTTAAATAATATGTACTTGGGGGAAGGGTAATAGATCTTTACATTTGAACAAAAATCAAAATCAGTGTTCACCCGTTTGTTACAACTTTAATTTTCATCTTAGCCTATTTCATGTTAGTGTATCATTTGTCTTCCTGCAGATTACATCTGGATTTTTGTTTTAATGCTGTGTAGTTTGAACTAATCAAGCACTATTTTGTTTACAACAAACAATGACATACTGAATGTTTAAGGTGTCTTATACAGATCTCCCTAGCTTACAAATTTTCAAGCAATTTCTTAAATCGATAGTCGGTCATATAACGATTATCGGTTAATCATTAACAAATTAGGAAATAAGATGGAATTTTTTTAAGGTAAGATATTACTTTATTTAAATTTCTGTTACACAAATTGCTAAAAAAAAAAAAAAAAATTACAAAATAAGAATAAAAACAAAGCGCATCTAGATAACACAGTGCCTGATAAAATAACAATAAAAGAGAATAACAAAAAATGTAGGCTAAGATAAATTTAGTAAAATAAGTCAAATGAAATAGAAAACACTGCACATGATATTGAAAAGTAATATTGACAATGATATTGAAAAAGTAATAAAAAGTTATATTGCACATGATATTATTGTTTCGCCTGTCCTTCCTGCAGAATAGTTTGATGGCCATTGGTGCACCTTGATGATCTCAGTCTCAAGCTGAAGTTGTTCTGATGTAGCTCAATGTGGTGTGCAGGGGATGAGAAGCATTGTCAATACTGAATATTTTCTTTAGGCTGCATCATCCTCTCCCACACCTCCACCAAAGACTGTAGTCCCCCTCTCAGGACAGTATAAAACCATGTTAATCACTGACATGACACACAATCAGAGTAGGCTATAATTAGTTCAAACAGCAGATAAAATAAACACCAAGTTACTTGAATGATAAATTAAATAACACAAGATGTTGAGTTCATTTAAAATTACGGGGCTCCCGTCTATTAAACACCTGGCATAAAATCCATAAAAAAGTATTAAACACAGTAAACAGCTGCACAACTTCCAGCTTCATTAGAGGACATAATTAGATCAGACTGTTTCGGACATCTAACATTTAATTAGCCTGGCGTTTAATCAAAATTGCTGCAACCTCCTCCAATAGTGAGTAACCCGTGACGGTATATGTAAAACAAACTAATGTCTAATTTAATATAAAATAATCTGCATGATCTATATGATGTGTGTGTCCACGGTAGCTAATCCAGCTGCAGACAGATGCTCCGTTTAACAGAAGCACAAATACTGTCGCTCCAACTTTACTAGTCCATTTACTGCTACCACTAAAATGCATTTAAACCCAGAGCAGGGGAGTGTTGCTATCATCACTTTAGCTGCGCTGCATTAACCAAGTAGCTGCTTCAAGATGCCAGTTTAGAGTCAGCACGCTTCAGATAGTTAAAGTGGACATCAGACAGTAACTTTGTGGAGTTTTTACAACTTTATGCTTCAAAGTTGGGAAGGTGTGTTTGTTTTACAATTAGTGCTCTTACGGGCGGTCACCAAACACACCTGTAACACAACCTTATTAAAGTGTAAGAGGCTCCACCTAGTGGCGCAACCAGGTACTACAGCAACGACAGAACAGTTTCTGATACTGTACTGCATTATCATTTACTATATTTTTAATCAATAAATTAATCGATAATTGGTTGATTAATTGACATCCAGCTTCATTTAATTCATATTTAAATACACCAAAAATGTTTAATGTGCATGAAGCATTGAGACATTTAATGACAGCCACCTAATATGTGAGAGATTATTTCAATCCAGTGTAACAGGTCTGTGCAGGATTTGAGGAGTTGGCCTGCCTGAAAACAACACTGCCCTCCAGTGGAGACCATTGGCAATGACTCCAGAGTACAGGAGCTGTACCAGTCACTGATACAACAAAGGAGTAGGGTTTAGGAATTACAGCTCTTTAACATGTACCACCCTCTTTTTGAGGGGACCATAAATAATTGGACAACTGATTTAAAAGCTGTTTCATCGACAGGTGTGGGCAATTCCTTTGTTATTTCATGATCAATTAAAGGTAAAATGTCTGGAGTTGTTTCCAGGTGTTGTCTTTGCATTTGGAAGCTGTTCCTGTGAACCTACAACATGCAATCAAAAGAGCTCTCAATGCAAGTTAAACAGGTCATCCTTAGGCTGCAAAAACAACAAAAATTCCATCAGAGAGATCTCAAGAACATTAGGAGTGTCCAAATGAACAGTCTGGTACATTCTGAGGAAAACAAAAAGCACTGGTGAACTCGGTAACACAAAGGCCTGTATGTCCATGGAAGACAGCAGTGGTGGATGATTGCAGGATCCTTTCCATGGTTAAGAAAAACTCCTTCACAATATCTAGCCAAGTGAGGAGCACTCTCCAGGAGGTAGACATATCATTATTCAAGTCTACCATAAAGAGAAGACCTCACGAGAGCAAATACAGACGGTTCACCTCAAGGTAAAACCATTCATAAACATTGAGAATAGAAAGGCCAGATTAGACTTGCCAAAAAAACATCTAAAAAACCAGCACAGTTCAGGAACAGCATTCTTTGGACCGATGTAACTCTGATCAACTTCATCCAGAATGATGGGAAGAAAAAAGTGTGGACAAGGCTTGGAACGGCTCATGATCCAAAGCATACCACATCATCTGTAAAACATGGTGAAGGTAGTGTGATGGTTGGGCATTCATGGCTTCTAATGGCATTGAGTCACTAGTGTTTATTGATGAAGTGACAGGACAGAAGCAGCCGGATGAATTCTGAGGTGTACAGTGATATACTGTCTGCTCAGATTCACCCAAATTCATCAAAGGTGGACCATGCTTCACAGTACAGATGGACAATGACCCAAAACATAGTGTAAAGGCAACCCAGGAGTTTCTTAAAGCAAAGAAGTGGAATATTCTGCAATGGACGAGTCAATCACCTGATCTCGACCCGATCCAGCATGCATTTCACTTGCTGAAGACAAAAATTAAGGCCGAGAGACCCACAAACAACAACTGAAGACAACTGCAGTAAAGGCCTGGTAAAGCATCACAAAGAAGGAAACCGAGCATTTGATGATGTTCATGACTTCAAGACCTCAGGCAGTCATTGCCTGCAAAGGATTCTCGACAAGGTTTTAAAAATGAACATTTTATTTATGACTATTTAGTCAGTCAGTCATTTAGTTGAGCCCCTGAAGTAAGTGGTCTATAAAAATACTTGCAATTCCTAACATTTTTAAACTATATTTTTGTCCAACCCCTTGAATTAAAGCTGAAAGTCCCCATTTCAATCACATGTTGATTTTTTCATTTCAAATCCACTGTGGCGGTGTACAGAGCCAAAATTACAAAAACTGTATCACTGTCCAAATATTTATGGACCTGACTGTATGTTACTAACCAGATGAAGGCTTAAAGAAAGGTGCGTTTCATTGATTGACTGGTAACTATCTCACTCTAACATGTTACCACACCGGTTTTGTCTGTCTCAATTGTTCCTATTCAGCTACACCCAAATCTGACTTTTCTGAGGGAGTGGAAACAATAAACTAGAGCAACTACATACTACAAATACCACTCAGAAACCTACAGCATTAACGTTGTCGTTCTACTGAACTCAGTTCCATGTTTTTGAACTGCAGAGAGAAACGTGAGCACCCAGATAAAAATCTACCCAAGCACGAGGAAGACTCCAGACAGAAGGCTGTGATTGTATTGAAGGACCTTCTTCGATAAGGCAACACTGAAATGAATGACTGAAAAAATCATATACAAAGTGTTGGAAAACTTGACTTCAGACAATTTACTGACAGAATATCTCATTAACTGGACACCAGATAGAGGTAGACCATCTGCAAGAAACTGTAGCAGCCTTTCTACAGAGGTTTTGGGAAACAAAACATAGTCTGGCATCTCTCTCATCATGCTCCTAAATTTAACATTTTCTCATTCAGATTATTATTTGTACAATAGATACTGACTGATGAGGGTCACCTTTATTGCCTTGATCCTTGTGTGAGAGCCAAAGGCAGGATCAGCATCCTAAGTCACTATGTACGTATTTATTTTCACAATGGACCAGTTAAACCCTGAAGACACATTAAAACTCAACTATCATAAATTAATAGATTGTGTTCTGCTCTGTTTTGATTTATAATTAGCTAATTTGGTCCAGTATATCAGTCTCTTCTTCTCCTTTTACATACAACCTATATGTGTGAATAATGAGAGCCCATGTTCTGAACAATGACAGCTTCACAAAGAATCTGTTACACTGCATCAGCGGTATGTGCGTGACAGCTTGTTCGATTGTGTTTATGAATCATATCCACCGATTATATTAGCACCTTGTAAATGTGTTATGCAATTTATAGTGACCCGACTTGCAATACAAATGCCATGATGAATGAAACAGTTGATGTAGATAACATATAAAGCAGCATCATTGTGACATATTGGGGGAAAAAACACATCTGAGACTTGAGTTGTCATTTTAAAAGGATTGATCAGGTCCTAGATACATTTTTATTTATGTTCAGAAACTTTAAAAACAGTAAGAGATTTTCAGAGTATGTTGAATCTTCAGTAGTCTGGGAACATTTGTTTCAACAATAGGCAGTTGTGATTTAGCTTTGCTTGAGGCCAAGAAGGCCTAACTGATTAGTTATAATCAAGTCTCTGTGCTTCAACAGACACAATATGTTAATTGCTGCTAATAATAACATTTTTTTAAGGTCTCAAGTGAAATGATATGATAGCTTATTAAACATGACAGCTACACATGACAGCTGCTGATAAAACAAAACTGTGGTGTCAAGAGATGAGTATGCAAAGTTGTGTCTGGTTGGTTGACATACCTCTCATACTTCCTTTAACTGTTCTCTGTGTGCCAAAGCTCAAACCTGGCCTGAGAAAAACAAGGCTTGGAGCAAAAACAAAAAACAGGTGGCTTCAAGAACATGAGTTGATTATTTGAAATCGCACAGTCATGGAGGATTTTACATCTTACACATTTAAAAGCTTTAAAGGAAAATGTTTAACATTCTAGTATTCTGCGGAGTTGTGCTCGTCAGTGGCGTAGTAAGAAAACAGCATGTTTTAAATAGACATGGTGAACTTTAACATTGTAGTTTCTGGGTGTGTCATCAGTTGTTCACAGGTTGTTTGGTTCTTTTTGTGGTTGATAATATTGACAATCAAGAGTCACGCTCACCCCAGGATCTGAACATGGTAATGTCATGAGAGTTGTTCATTTTGGGGGGTTTGAGAATAATTAATTAGCAACAAGAAGAAACTGACAATATGTAAATACAATGAAGAAAGGACAAAGAGGCAGACATGTTTCTGAGCAGTTGTCATATGATTCAAGTAGAACTACATTCCTACTGTAAACAGTTCCCACAAAGCCATGGTGGTGTTTTCAAACCTAAACCGTCATGAACTCCAAGGCTCTACTGAGCCTGATTACTTGTTGGGGAATCAAAAAGTGTTTTTTTGTTGTTGTTTGTTTGTTTTTACATTAATAAATTGGTTCAATCTGTAATAGTGCTATTAGTTGCCTTAGCTGAATGAAAGAGTATGTAAATAGACCATATTTTAAATTATAAAAGGTTTAATAATCCTCCATTATAAACAGTTTCATAAGTATCATTCTTGTTTTATTGCAGCCCCGGTTAAAAAAAACCCCTCATCATCTTTTAAAAACATGCTGTGTTTTACTAACAATGCCACTGAATACAGTAGGTATGTGTTAGTCTATGTGCACACACTTTGATTTCATCTGAAGATGACTAGCCAAAGTTATTTAAGACTGAAATGTTTTATTACAACAATCAAATCAAATGAACAACGACACATGTGTTTGTTTGGGTGCGAGTTAACAATAGTGTAATATTGTATATAAGTAGGTTAAATTAGGCTGGTCATTGTACTATTTGAAAAAGCTGAGCACGTTGAGGATACAGGCTCGCCAGTTCCAGGGACCTTTCAAAGACCTTTTTTGGTTCTTTATCAGAGACAGAGGTATTTGCATGATAAAAGCCTCATCGAAACTCCCCTCTCCCTGTCTCTAGTGTTGCAGGTGGAATTGAAAACACTGCGCGACACGCCTGTCCTATTTGGGTACTGAGGCAGACAGGTAGGACCAAAGCTCCGCCCACTGTCAGGTTTCAGTTAAACTTTTTTTTTAAAAGACCAGCTGTTGGGACTGTCAAAACTCAGTTGCTCCTGTCTAAAGTACTACACCGAGTTTGGCAGCGAGAGCACACACATCATTATCATCATCAACAACAACAAAAGCAGCAACCATGCCGAATCGATCAGCGCAGGAGTGGATACGGCTGTCCATGCGCACCCCGGGCATCTTTATCTTCGGGTTGGTCATGGCTCCCTGTGGATGGGTTCTTGACCTGACCTCCACTGTGGCCCCAAACTGGAGGACCATCCATAACGTCCCCAACAGACCAGCCGATGAGGTCGTCCAGCAGGGCATCTGGGACATCTGCTTAGCTGCAACCACTACCACAAGAACAGTGTGCGGCCAGGATGACACCACCTACTTCGACAACGAGATCATCCCGGTAGCTCAGGGTCTGATGGTGGCCTCCCTCATCGTGACTCTAATCGGGCTGGCCGTGGCCATCCCGGGTGTCCGGTGCTGGAGAGACAGGCCTAACTGGGTCGTGGCCGGCCTGGGCGGCCTGTTGATCTTCCTCTCAGGCGTTATGACCATCATACCCATCGCCTGGTACACCCACATCCTCACAGAAGTTGCCACGGTGACCCCAGCAGCAGATGTGCGCGTCGGCTATTGCATCATCCTGGGCTACATCGGTGGGATATTTGAGATCCTTGGTGGTTTCGTCATGTTCATCGGGATCTGCCGGTGCTGCGGAGGGAAGAACCGAGGGGAGGTACCGGTTGAGGAGGTCAGGAGCAGGTTCAGCCACCAGAAGCCCCCACCAAGACGCGTCGATGTACCAAGTCTTAACCGGGCACGGAGCAGCGCCAGCAGCAGTGTCCCCTACTCCAAGGACTCCATGGATGATGATGTATCCTTCCCCAGAGCCAAGAGCCCAGCAGCCCGGTCAGTCAACACCTCCTACAGCGGCAGACCTTATGATGCAGACCTATGAGAAGATGGGACCCAAAAAGAAGCACGCCTCACATCTGGAGACGCACAAAAAAACACAGAAGAGAAGAAAAAAAAACACCTTGAAGACGGAGAGGAATATCTGCAATACAGACTGAGAATGCAAAAATGGTAATGACACAATGAAATGATACAATTACAAACCTAATCCGAACTGTAGTCTTAACTGTAAACTGCCTATAATATGCTGAAGTATTGTAGTAATATGAGATAAAACTACCATAACGTACTTTAAAATCACTATGCACTCATTGTTGACAGACCATAAAGGAATATTGCAAGGGTATTCCAGTGGTACAAAGGGATCAAAAAGATTATGAAATCACTGTAAACGTATCATTAAGTGGAGCAGCATCACTTTAAATGCCTCTGTAAGTATTATAGTGTTTTATCATTGGGACAGCAACACTTGAGGGCATACATCTACAACAGATTGATGGGTTAAATGATGTGTGATCGACACATCATTTAAATGGCAGGGCTGCAGTTTAATGTGGCAGCAGATGAGACTCATTAAGGGCTTGACTTGATTATGATTAATTATAACATCATTATAATAGCTGTGTGCTTCAAGCAGTGAAATAGTAATAGAGACAGAGATGAGATTAATAATGTTTTAACGTGAGAAAATGGAGTGAGATTTTTTTCTTATGAAGGAGGTTTGGAAAGTGAAGAAGTTTCAACAGTGAAACATGGAGATAACATCAGCCTTGTTCAGTAAGCCTGGAGAAAGAAGTTAAAATGTTAAGTTTGCTTGTCTGCAAATTATGCCAAACACCATTTGTAAATAGTCCTCATCTTTAAAGAAGCTTTTAGATTTTCTCTGTGTACATTGACTAATGCATATGCCATTTTCTATGATTTGTTTTCTATTTTATGTAAATACTGTATTCGTATGCACTTTAAACTTGTAAAAAACCATGTAGAGCAACAGTCCACCATTTGAGAAGCATCCTGAGGTGATCAATTATGTCCTCATTGCTCTGTGATACAAGCGCTTTATTAAATGTGCACTGTGTTTCATAACATGTGTCTGAGTCCCCTTTCTTAACTTGACTCTTTTTGTTTAGCTTGTGTGGAGGCTCATTTAAATAATACACTTAAAAATGTGTACTAGTAAAATTGTACTGTAAATGGGAGTGTGTGAAGTAAAAACAAAAAACATCAAAAATAACTGCTGACTCTATTCAAACACACAAAGCTCTGATATCCAGTTTTAACCTCATAAGTATACAGACAATGTAGCCTGACCGGTCTGAGAGGTTGGTTTCTTTACACATCTTGTCTAACAACATTACGTCTTGTGTTTAAAGAGGCTTAACATTTCAAACAAAGCGTGAACAATTGTCCCTCTATAGCTCCTCTGTGGCATCCATGAAATGATGATAAAGGTTTCCCTGAAGGACCTATTGCATGCAGCTAAAGATCACTGAGTTACTGTAGATGCAGAGCAACTTTGTGAGCAACTAAAGTTGTACTTTTGGCAACTGCTCTGTTTAATGGTTCTTAGTTTCAATTGGTCACTTTAAAGGGACCATTGTGGCATCATGCTGTGACTATTTCAATTACCCTAAATCCTCCTGATTAGTCCCAGAATATGAGAATGTGGAGTTTTATGTAATTCTTGTATTTTTAAACCAGTATAATCATTACAAATTGTCATAAGAAAAGCATGATACTTATTTTGTAGGTATTGTAGCTTTTGTAGGTTCTCAAAGTATGCGTTAAAACAAGCAGTTACAGTGAAAGGAGTGCAAATATTTACGTTTAACTCTGTGTAAGATGGAGAGGTACAGGTATCTCTTCATAAAGAGTTCAGTCACTGTTTCAGTGGATAATTCGGACTCAGATAACGTTCATTGATACAAAATGTTTTATTTCTTTTACAGTTTTAAAAAGTTAGTTTTGTCATCTTCAGCTCTACTTACTCCGATGTAGTTCTATATGCTAACAAACCATGTAGCATCAGATAAGTGTACAGTAGTGATAGTGTCTCTGGCAAAAAAGAAAAAAAAAGTGGTTGGGATTCTCCAGGGCTCTGACACTTATCTTATAGGACATGACAAAAACATATTCACATTTGAATGTTGTGTTTAATCTTTTCTGAGACAGACTGGGTCCTGTCTTTGCTTTTTTTCTTGTAAAATACTAACTCATTTTCTAGTTTTTCAGCCTCTTCCTGATAACAAATCTGTTTGTACGCTGTCTATGTTCACATTAACTATTAATGCAAGAAAAATAATGTCAGTGACTTCATTAATTGTGCACTACAACAGTAACAATGACAAACCCCACCCAGGACAAGATGATCTTTATACTGCGTGAACTGATGCATTCAGGGTGTGGCAAAAGTGGTTCATGTATGACTAAGAAGCTTCCTCCAGTGTGTTGATTGAAATGACATATATTTTTGTAAAAAATACTTTGACAACAAACAAACAACCAGAGCATATAATTGAACCTGAGACTCCTCATGGCTAAACTGACCTTTATGGGTTAAAAGCAGTGGAGCTCCCCTTTAACAATTTAACATCCAAAACCACCCAACTTTAGAATAATTTATTTTTCCATAATTTTAATGTCCTCCTCCTTCTGTAAATCAAACAAAGTCTGCTCATTAATAGAAAAGCAGTTGTTGACACTCGTTCCTTCCTGTTCCTTCTTGTTACTTTGTCAACCCTCATGATTGCAAATCAGCTCTGGTTCCTGTTTGTTAGAGTTCAGTAAGTACTGAAGCCGATTCTATCATGTCACTGGATCCCAGAAAGACATTAAACAGGCAGCAGTTCATGTTTAGGTGTATGCAAAGCACACACAGACTGTCTGTTGTCATTGTTGACAACCTGCAGAACAGCAGCTTGTAACAATATCATAACAACTTAGTAATGATTTTAAAGTTACAAACTCATTACGTTGGATTACTATTTTTTAGATGACATAAATGAGTATAGTTGTTATTAACTTAATTTATACAGTGCTTATACAGTATATGAAACATTTGAAATCAGTTTTTCCCCGATTCACATTTTACAAATCTTGTTCTGCACAGAGCTGATAGGACAATTTAAAGCAAAAAGTAAAATAAACTCGTCAGTATAAATAGTATATATATAGTAAATAGTATAGTTGCTTGTAAAAATCCAGCATGAGATTAAAAATAAACTGTACAATCTATTTAAGAGTGACAATTAAGCCAAAAGACATAAAAGCTTAAGTGTTAAACTGTACCGTGCAGGTGAAAGAATGTAAAAATGAAGCAGAACAGGATCTGCGGAGGTGTGCGCACATATTTTGGTTTCGGGTGGCAGACATAGTTTATTATCTGAGAAAATAGAAGGTTACTCTCTTTTCTCGTCCTCTGTACTCTTTAAAATCAATGTTTTTCTTTCAGGACTAGTGATGGTGATCAGAAGGTAGAGTTATGTTACCTGGCTGTACATATGAGGTGCCAGATTAGACTCCGGATTGGATATTGTGTTTTGAAAACTGACAGTGAAGTCATTGTTTTGGCAATTTGAGCTTGGTGAACAGATATTTCCAAAGCTCATTCACGGAGTATCTTCCTTTGTTCTTTTGTCAACCTGACTCATCATTTCTGAGAAGTATAAAAAAATTCTGCAATTTACCATCTCTTTATATTTGAAAATGCAACACACTCAATGTTTTCAACACACACCTGGACACAGTTTTTATTCCACATCTTCATAAAGATGAAAGACTAAAATAATAACACAGTAATTCAGTCAGAGGTGTACAAAATAAACCAACAACAGAATGTGAAAAGGTAAATTATGGACAATATGTACAATGTGGAAAATTGTGAGAAAAGGAAGCCCAAATTCGGACTCAAATCAAGACACATAAAACATCTGTAATGATTCTCTCCGTGGTTAAAACTTTGGTGTCTGTCCTGACTCCTGTAGGATCTCAAATCTCAATTTGCAGATGGCCTCGTATAATAAATTAAAGAGCTCTATTCTTGTCACTCAAAACACATACAAAAATAAAGACTGACAGTGACAACTTTACGTCATGAAGTCGAATGTTCAACTGGACGTAAAGCCTATGAAAGTAAAACAAACAGCACAAAGATGTAGTAAAGGATGCAGTAAAGCAGATAAAGCAAACAGGTTAAAGTGCATAGTTTATGATTAAACTTGTAAAAAACAAAACAAAAAACAGAGGCGATCTAAAAACAAACCTGGCATACCCTTATGAAATGTGTTACTGTGGAAACATCTGAAGTCCTTCCACTTCTGGTTTTCAACACCTGTGTGGACTCAGCTATAAGTTCAGAAACATGACAGTAAGAAGAGCTCATCATGAGAGCGACTGTAACAATCACCTCTGCTTTCGCTGTATTTAAAAGGAAACTACTGCTCTGTCAAAGACAATAACTGATAAGTGAACATTTGCATTATTTTACCAGTGTCACCAGTGTTAGAAACAACCAGCTTTTCCATGGGAACAAGCTTTGCTACAGGTGATGCACTTGAGGAAGTAGATTTTGAATAGGAATATCGACAGATCCTTACATTCAGACTACAAACTATATGATTATTTAGTCTGGGAAAGTCTGTCAGTGTGTGGAATTGCAAAAGTATGCTTACAACACAAAAAATGGTTGCATCTACTGTTGGGATCCATGCTTATAATATTTGTTAATGTTTAATTGTAGATCATTAGCACTAGATAGGAACGATAACTCACCAAAATGAAACAAGGTCATAAAACTGTTTCACTTTTTAAGCAGTGATGTTTTCCTGCTGATAGGGCCATCAGGTCAGAAAGGTTTGTTTTGTTGGGCTGGACCTGTTGAAATGAAATACCTGAGAGCACTTAAGAGATTTGTGGCTCTTAATGTGTGATACTGTGTAATACTACTGCTGAGTAGTTTTTCAATGGAATAATGTGTTTGGGGATATAATTTAAAGTTCATCCATCATCAAATATGATACATGAACATAATGAGACTGGGTCACTGTTGGCCCATGACAAGACAGGAATCACTTTTAGTTTTCCTTTGTTCTGGCAGTGTGAAATGTGAGAAATTTTAACAGTATATGCAAATTACAAATGTAATCAGGGCACAGTTGGACAGAACAGGTGGATCCATCAGCCATGTCACTTGCAGTGTAAAAAGTTCTGGAGTTTATGAGATGCTACAGCATCAGTCATAAAGCAGTAGCCACAAGTCAGCCATTAGGGTAGAACTGTAGAGTCCATTTTTACATCGTTCATATTTGTATAAGTTGCGCTGTATGCTTGCTGAGGAGAAATGCTGATGGAAACTCAATAGTTTCACTGGTCATCATGTTGTGGTTGACCTGGATTAGAATGAGAGAGTAATTATTTTAAAATTTGCATCAATGACATCAACGACAGTGACAGATACGTTTTTGGCCCTTCATAAAAATGGTGGAATTGTTCTTGATTCAAAATCCACATTCGATACTCTCAGATGTCAGTGAGTTAAAAGGTACTCTGTGGTGTTTTTGACCACTAGTAGAGCTATGGAGCAGTATTTTGAAGAGTGGGTCCCTGTTTTGTTTTGGGATTTCTTTTCCCACTCACGATTGCACATATGTTGTCGTAATGCGATTCACATGCTGCTATGAGTTTCACTTATCTTATCTTATTCACTGATCAACAGCTGGTGGCAGCAACACACCAACAAATGTAGCAATGTGCAAACAACGGCAGTGAAGAACAAGACTGCTAAACGTGGTTGTAAACAATGCAGGATTTAAAATATTAAAATATGTTTTATGTGGAAGCATGTGCTCAACACGTTTGTTAGACCTGGAGAATACACACTTGTGTTGGTCAGGAACTGAATTGTTTGTAAAACTTTTTTAACATGTTCCACATTTTCCCTGAAAACTTGTTAAACATTGTGATTAAACTTTGACTTTTACACTCTTACACACATTACATATACATTTCAGATATCTATACAAGTTTGACTTCCAGGTAACATTTTAACACAAGTGGAAAGCATACCTCAGATATAAAGGAGATGTATCCACATTACACAGCAATGTTGTAGCCATGTCTTGCTGCCATTTCTCTCCTAGTGACAACAGACAAAAACACAGAATTAATATGTGGAAATGTACTCGTCTTCGTCTGGATGACTTGATGTAATTAGAGTTGCACAAATTGAGGGAGTGTACATCCAGTCAACATACTTTTCATATGTGAGCACATAGCAACTTCCAGCATGGGGTAAACATAGATACACTCGAATAATAATTCCTAAGATTGTTCGAAATGCCCCTGCCAAACCTATCAGGCAATTATGAGGAGGTGCACTTGTTGTTGGTTGCATGATGCAACTCTCATCGTTCATAAAGGATGACACTCAAACTAAATCCTTCTTGTCAGTGCATTTATACAGCAGGGACAAAATGATCACTTGTCAAACACTGTGGGCGTCTTTTTGACAGAGTGACTATCCCTGCTTCTGCTTATGTTCTTTTTCTCTCTCACAAACAAACCAGGAAGTATCAAGCAGAAGATTAATATCAATCTCAAGTCCGAATGTCAAGTTTGATGCAGAAGTTAGGATATAGCAAACTTAACATAACGATGAGGGGAAAGCCTGGCTCTGTCTTAAGTTAAAAAAATACACCATTCAAAAACTATAAACCTCACCTCAATTACAATAACAGTTTAGAGGGAGTTATGTGTGGGTGTACATGTTGATGCTTTGTACCAGCCCAACATGGATTAAAGTCGAACTGAAATTTCTCCTCACTTTGAAGAAAATAATCACTAATGATACTGACGCTATCATTTGTATTTTTAAAAAAACATATTTGTAGAAGCGACTGACTAGAGCTTGTCATCAATTTGTGTAGCCTACAATCATTGAAACAAGACTTATTTTCGTCTTTTTCAACAAACCCAAATCTGCTGTTAGTGATTTAGCAGACAGCCTCTGGAGTCAACGATGTAGGTCTGCAGCTGGTTAACTGCCAATATAACTTCAATTCTACAGAATTATTTTCAACTATTCTTAGTGCCAGCTGACACAGATATTGGACTAATAAAATTACCATCATAGTCTCTCACCCCTTAACAAAGTTTCATGTAGGGGTCGATGCCATTGCAAATAAATATAACAGTAATGTATTCTTTTTGATCCACAAAATTGTGAACAAATACATAAATGAGGATATATATATATATATAGGTTAAAATGAAGAGAAACTATTCTCTCCTCTGATTGGCTGGTCGGGCGGCCGCCTCACAGATGCCTCTGTGTATATATATCCTCATTTATGTATTTGTTCACGATTTTGTGGATTTTGTGTATATATACACACACACACACACAGTGTTCTTCATTTTAATTTCAGTACACCTTGTTACCTTTTTTAACGTATCAACAAACTGAAAGTGAAATCATTTGTTATCTTTATTTCATATGATGCATCATTATTTTCTGTTATTGTATTAATGTAGCATAGGTTGTAAGTGATGCTTTCTATAAATAAAGTGTCATTCTTCTCTTTGAAAAAAGCAAATAAGCAGTCTTCCTCAAAAGTTGAACTATTCCTTTAAGAACAACAAATGGAAAAGCATGCAATAGAAAACTCCTGAACAGGATATAGCTGTAGGTCTCCTGTTCATGAGATATTTCAGTACCGTTGCTTCTTTTTTTGCCTCCGCCGCAGCTTGGCAATGATGAAAGCCAGGATCAGGAGCCCTATAATGACCCCCAGCACACTCAGGGTCAGCGGCACACTTAGCGACCCATTGACTGTGTCCTCGCAGGATTGACCCCGGTAGCCCAGGTTACAGTTGCACACGAAATAAGTTCCACCACCCGGAGGAGACATGC
Source organism: Scomber scombrus (assembly GCF_963691925.1). Lineage (NCBI taxonomy): Eukaryota > Metazoa > Chordata > Actinopteri > Scombriformes > Scombridae > Scomber > Scomber scombrus. The sequence continues at coordinate 21,639,611 of NC_084984.1, forward strand.
AGACACCGTTGCCATTGCACCGAGTATCTCCACAGGTGGGCAGGTTGTAGTCAATGCCTCTTGCGTTGGGAGCAGGGTAAGGGGTAGACATCATAGAAGAAGGGGTGTAAGGAAGAAAGAAAGGAAATACTGGACAATTAAGGGAAGGAGTGATACTTTGAGGGAGAATAGGAGAGGGGAGAGATGAATGGATGGGCAAGACACACCCTAAAAGACAATAGGGAAACATAAAGAGAAAACACAGAGGCTTATAGTAAAGCTGAAAAGGGTTACCAGCTCAGTCAAACATGTCTGCAAGTATTTGTCTTTCAGCTTTTCTCCTCAGCCACTTTATCTCAAGCTAAATGGAAACTGATTAAAGTTCTGCTAGTTTCATATACTGGGCAGAATTTGCTTTAAATATCATCATTCATCTGCTTATTTCTACTCTGCAACATTCAGTTTATCACTTTTGTTTTCTTTCATAAACTAACACACTGTAGCAGCATTGCAAACTTGCTGTGAAGGCCTCTAAAGCCGAACAAGTTTGCTGTATATTGTCATAAAGATCATTTTTACTAGGACAAAGATTTAATATCAAAAGGTGATCACACCGTGGCATTAACATGTGTCTTTGGTCTGAATGTATTCAAACATTCCTGTATGCAACTCATCACATTACATGTTTGACTAGGCTGTAGTGACTTTGTTGCAGTTAAAGCACAAACACTTGAAATGGTGCTGCCTTCTTTTACCTTAAAGAAATTCAGAAGTCAGAATTACAAGCTTTTATGATCCCCAAGATGTGATGTGTATCACCAGACAGCAAGAAGATGTTTTATATTTATATTAAGTGGCCATTATAAATGAAAATGGGTCCCATTAACATCTATACTTTGTTGTAAATACTCCCCAAAAACTTACATATTAACACTGCAAAGTCTTGGTGATACATTTATGTTTTTATAGAAAAATACAGATATTGTGTGTGAATGTGATAGCTTTCTGGTTGATAAAAGTTGTATTTTTACAAAAACACTGCTCGCACACTGAACTGTACTCTGCATGTCATGTGCAATCCCGCCCTCAAACATATTTTACTTTTAAAACATCACATACAAATGAGTAAGTACTGAATTGCACTACAAAAGCTGATATAATCGTATTTGTGCTTGTCTCATCATCATGAAAAAAATAGTATACAGAGATTAAATAAGGGTATACTAGAAAACCAACAAGACTTGACTCAGCCTGAGTTAGAGCTGCTTCCCGTCAAACAAATATTCATTATTATACCGAAAGCATAGAAAGAGTCGGATAAAATTAGGTTGCAGTATCTATGACATACACATCCTATGAGTTTTCTACAAGTTTTCTTAATCTTTTAGATACTCAACACATTTTAAACTTAGATGAACTCATAACTCCTCAGTCCGAGATCTGCTCAGATGAGAGTAAAACGCTAAGTGGCCCACTAAACGATCAAAGCCTCCTGCAATAAATTCACAAGTGTGTGTGAAAAAGCCACTATAGAGATTGAAGAGACAAGATTGTCCAAGGCTTGAAGGTAAACTGATAAAGACGTGGTGACGGTAAAGCTATCCTACTTCTCAAGCATCTCGTCATTCAGGTTTCCCACTAACAGATTGTGTTTATATAGGTCTCAGGTGAGGCATGTTCACAATGAGAAAGCACCGCAATATATTACCACAATACAACAAAATCGTCTACTCACAAAAACAAAGAATGCAGACCTGGCGTCCTTTAAATGTAGGCAGTGGAGTTTGATTTCTTGTTGAAAGGTTGTCCTGATATCTGCGTGTGTGTGTGTGTGTTTAAGGTCCTGGTTCTTTGAAAAAGAATTGTAAGTTCCTGTTTCACTCAGAGAATCTCCAAAAACAAGGAAGGAGGGAAGAGGAAGAAAGCCGAGACCTGTGAATACCTGCCCATTTTTCCCCCCTTAAAAACCCACACAGACACACACACACACACACACACACACAATCACCCTCCCTCTGGCTTATCTTCACATGAGATGACTCATACACACTCAGCTCAGCTCACACCAAATATCCCTGACGGATATAATGTTGCAACTAGATACTTCATAGGAAGTGCAAACTAGTTTCACAGTATGCTTAAGTTGATTGTTGATTATCGCTGACTCAAAAAACACAACGCTCTAGAGTCTAGCATCCCTGGGGAAAATAAACTTAATTTGTGTGACACCTTCCAGACATTGGCTCATAAAAAACATGTGGGAGACAAAATAAGGTTTAACAAAGAGAGAAGATGTGCCAAAGGGAAAATAAAGTAAATTCAAGATGATTTGTGTAAAAATGTTAAATAGCCCATGGCATTAAACTCCTCACTCTTCTTGAGAATTGGGAGTTAAATAACAAATGCATAAAACAAACACAGTAGGTGTGGTTACAAGACAAGTGGGGGATGGAAGGAGGCGGCAAGTTGAAACAAGACTCAGGTAGCATGTCTTTACAAGACTGTGTCTGAGCAACCTGCAGCACTTCATGTCTTTTATGCCTCATATGTGAAAAACAATACTGTTGGGTTTGATTTTAAGCCTATTAAAACTCTCCAATGCTTTATGTAAGATTTTTTCTGCTTAAATTTCAACGTAGGCCTTCTCTAGGAAACTATGATCAAGATTTTAGCTTCACTTTTAAAATGGGTGTGTTGCCTTTTTAAAACTGTCTCTTTCAATGTAATATTTAAATACACATTGTTCTGTGTCACGCATACATGCACACTCAATGACTGGCACTTACTAAGCACAGATTAGAGAGCACAAATCACAGACATTCTTATGTGGTCATTGCAACATGGCTGTGTGCCCATGCTCTCGGAGCTATTATTGGCAAACTCCAAAGCTGCTTTTAAATCATGCGATTGAGAAACATCTTCATCCTTGCATTATTTCAGTCACTAAGACAACATGAGGCCAAACAGGAAAACACACTGCCAATACCTACTCCCTACATACATGCCCTGAAAGAAGAAGAGAAAGAACATTTGTTTTGGAGAAAAATGTTGGAAAAACAAATGATCAATGACTCACTATAATTGTTGAACACTGGAATAGACAGGCGTAGAATAAGGGAATCAGACAGGGTGTAATGTGGTCTCAGACTCAATGTATGCATTTTGAAGTTTATTAGCCCTCAGTTACAGTACACCTTTCATAATCATATGATTACATAAAATTGATCGATAATGAAGTTTGACAAACTCAAAACAGATCCACTTTGTATTGAGGTGGTTCAGGTGTCTGAAGATCTGAACATGATGTCTCTCCAGATGGTTCTCTGCATAAATAGCTGGAAAAAGACTAAGGCAGACAGGAACAAGCTGGAGGGATTATATACCTATACAATCTATAGCTTAATAACACAATTGGATCTCCTGGATGATTCTGATAAGTGGCGGAAAACGGTTTGATGGGTGATCACGAACTAAGGAAAGCTTGAAGCAAAACGTCTACAGTCAATGCTGTTGCTTTGATTAAAAATAACCTTTAAGTCACATGAACCAGAGGAAGTTTCATGTTTGATTTATCAAGATGATGGTGAAAGCAAAGATAAGATACTGCATGCAAGTCAAGAGAAAAACAACCAGAAATGCACATCTACTAAAATGTGACAAAACAGATTCAGTATCTGGGCAAAGTCTAACTGAAACTGCAAACAAGACAGCAATCAAATGACATTAATTCAAGTTACAGAAGAATAGGGTTAGATTATGGTATCCAGTAAAAAATACTAACAGTCCAAATGCACAAACTAGCTGTCAGTTCATTTACCATGCCACATAGCAAACAGGTACACCTCCTCCAGAAAAGGTAAAACCTGCACAATTTAACATACATTATATATTATTAGTATATCATTATAGCAATATTATGATCTCAAGATATTTGACTTTGCTAAATTTGCATAAAAGCAAAGAACGCCTGTGGGTATATTAGGTTGAGTTTGAGACTGACTGGTTATTTAAAACAAGTGCAGCTTTCTTTCTTGTCATGGCTTGAAGATTAGTATATTTTCCCTCTCTTCATCCTATACCACACACATTATATAGCATACACAATACACAGGGTGAGTTTGTATTAAAAGGGACCTCACAAGAACCTTATTCATATCTGCATTGCAGCATAACAGCATTTGTACAGCATGACTGAGATCTATTTGCTAACAGAGGTGTGGTGAGAAGTCTGACGACTGTTCGCTCGAAGTCTGATGTTTTTTTCCCCCCAGAAGCCTTTTCATTTCAAACATTTTTGCTAAATGAAACTACTTGGATTTAAATCATTTCAATACCAGCATACAGTAACATACCATACTGGCTGTATAACTGGTCTACAAAAAGTGAAAAGCCTATGACAACCAACCACACTTCTATCCATATTGCATTATACATACATTATTGTACTCTGACATAAATGTGTGTCTGAGTTCATAGAGATGTCCACTACAAGCAGAAACCATGCAAGACATTTTAGACTGCACATTTCTGAGGCTCCAGTATGAGGCGGAGTCAAGAGGATCATGCATAACTTCTGATAAATGATGCATGGACGCAAAGGCATTTTTTGATTATCAAAGCTGAGTGTACTGTTTCTCAGTGAAGGGTAAAAAGCATGTTTGTTTTTTCCCAAACGTCCAATTCAGTTTTTATGTGAACGAAAATATTAGTTTAGTTTTTTATGTAGAATACATTTTTCAGGACAGGACAAGTTTTTGCCTTGTGCCCTTACTGACCTTTTATCCCCATATGGGTCAGCGTGTAGTCAGAGCTCTGCTGGAAAGACCTGCTAGCTCTTCTAGATGCAGGGTGGAAAAACTTGCCTAAAGAGATCAGGTTTGCAGAGTCAATTCTCAGTTTTGACTCATTCCTCGAGACACATTTTACAGGAAAGCTTTTATGATGTGATTTTGAATTCTTCATTTTAAGGTTTCTTTGTTTGTGCTTCTAAATTGACTTGTATATGAATTGATTTTATTGACCAAAGCTTATATTGTATGCTTGTGTTGAAAAGTGTTATACAAATAAAGTTATTATTTCTGCCCTTCAGCTATGTAGGGCATAATGTGATACTATCACACAATTAAAGGCAGTTAAATAATAATGTGGAACCAAAATGTCACAAGGAAGCCTTTGGTCGAAACTGACAGACTGATAGAGAAAAAGCTACTGACTAATAACATGGAAAGCTGTGACAACATTTTGGCAGTGAACATAAATTGAGAGTAGGGCATTTAGGATGTCAGGCTCTAATATAATTGTTGGGATTTTGTATTTGATTTATGAAAAACTATTCAGCTCAGTAGCTTTAGAAACAGTCGAACTAAATCATTATTGCAGCAGACATTCTTACAGACAAAACAGTGTCGCACAATAACCAGTTAGCAGACAACAAACAGCTAGACAACACTGAAGCAGTGTTATGACAGGAACATAAGATTTGCAATATACATACAAATAAGAGGTTGAAGACAGATGTATGTAACATATGATCCCAACAATGACAGACAAAGTGGGCAGAGATCAGTCACGATGACAAATCTGTCTGCTCCAAATCAGGGATGTAAAGGTGAGATCCCAGGATGTGAAACTTCAGTACATCTGTGTGTTTGTTGTTTCAATTATGTTGGGTTGTTTAAAACTGTAAAAACTAAGCTGTTTCATGTCAGTCAGGCCATTTCTCTTCAGTGAATGCTAAGAAGACACTCTGCTGTACACACTTCTAATTATATAGCATCTCGACATCAGTTAAAATCATCCTGAAACTGACCAATCAGCTGTAAGAAAACATCCCTCAGCAGCAGCTCATTAGTGACCAGCTACTTTCGATAGCCAAGTTATTTATTTTTAAGAGATTTTAAAAAACAGAAATAGATTTTTGGTTCATCCTTTATCACTTTTATTGCACATGAAGAGTTTACATCAGCTTGTTGAAATTAATAGGCATAGTAGTATAACAGCTGCATCATCAGCCACCAGATGTTTACTGGATGCCAAATTCCCTGTCAGTGAATACAGAACAGTCTATTTCTGGAGTGGCTTTAATGGTAGTGAGGGATTCTTCACATCTACTGGGGAATCCAGCACCTGAGGAGGAAAAAACTATTTTAAATTTGAACAATGGAGTAGAAACAATCAGAAACTAAGACATACCATACTAGACATGCGCCTTTTTTATTTATTTTTTTAAACGTAACTTTGTGGTCTTGCAACCAACAAAGTTACTTATTTTATACACTTGCATTTAACTTCCTTTAAGCCAATTTAAAGAAAATCACTGGATGTTTCTTCATTGGATTAAAACCATTTAATTGGCCTAAAAGTGATTAGCAAGAAACTGACAGAGTTAGGATTATTTTGTCAAACTCATGCTTCCAGGATCAAAAATTAACTTTCACACTCAGATCAAGAGTTCTAATCAGAAACATTAAAATGTAAATATAGTGATTGGTCTCCATCTTTATGATTGGATATAACTTTGGTGGCAAATATTTCTGCAGTAAATTCATCAGGAAACAACAACCACCAACCCTGTTGGTTTAGTAGGCAAATAAACCAAATTAATAGTACATATTCATCAATAAAATCAAAACACATCTGCTCATTTATGTAGATCATTTCCCTCCATGTCATAAGGTTTTACCTCACAGTCGGAATCGTAGTGTTCACAAGGCAGACCCATGTTGGCCATCAGAGTTTCTTTTTCCATGGATCTGCTTCTGATGGATGCCCAGGCTCTCCTGTTAAAACAAGATTTAAAAACAAGTTTTAAGTTTTTTATACATATGTCACAGAGTTATGTGGCACAGAGCAGGTCTTAAGTGGTGCAGAGGTCCAACAGTCGCAACAGACTTTAATATTTAGTTTCCTCTCAGGGTCACAATGTGTGAACCAAAGAAAAGTGCTGCAGCAGCAAAAATAAAGTGGATAAATATGACTTGATGTATTTCTTCCGACCACTTATTTTAAGTGTAACTCTCTGGCCAAGGTGCAAAACACAGCACTCTCATGGTCGATACCTTTTAGTGAAAATGAAAGCAGCAGCCATTAATGCAGCGATGAGACAGAAGACACCCAGGACAACAGCTGCGTGGCTTCGAGTAGTTTCTTTCTCTTGACAAAACTCTCCCCGGTAACCAGCCGCACACTGGCAACGAGTGACTCTGCCTTCTGTGATGCAGTTGCCCTGACCGCTGCAGTGTTGGAGGTCACATGATGCAGACACTTTGACTGAGTTCTTTTGGGTTTTGGGGTTAGGAGAGAAGGAGGAAGACTGGCCGTCACTGGCTTTGTTCCCGAAAGAGGCTGAGTTCGTGTTTGGACCTGAAGAGGGAGTCACAGTTGGTGATTATGCACTTAAGAAGGCCATATTTCAAAAATACTTCTAATGTACTGAGAAATAAGATTAAAAATCTCTATTGTGTTGATCAATACATCAATCAATGAATGAGTTACTTAACCAGCAATTGAAGTTTCTGATTCTTGTATATGGGTCACAACAAAGCTGAGATTTACAAATACCCCTTATCAGTTTTTTTGTCCAGTTGTATGAAAACTCACAGTCCTGTTCATCCGACTGGTCTGGGCAGTCCGCTTGTCCATCACAGAACTTGTTGCTGTTGATACATGTGCTACCGTCGAAGCAGGATTCTTCTCCGGTGGGGCAGTGGGGTAGTGGGTCACAAGAAGTTGCGTTGAGACTGTAGAAACCTCGGCCACATTTACATGTCCGCCCTCCGGGAAAGGGCAGGCAAAGATGGACACATCCCCCATTGTTGTTAGCGCAGGTGTTACTTCCTGGAGGAAATCGGTAAAATGCAAATAAAAAACATTTGCCATGAGGGATTTTGATGCATAAAAAGTAAGCAACAAACTTAATAAGCATGAAATACATTTAAGGGAAGATGCAGACATGAGAAGAAACGTCATCTTTAATGATCATTAGCTGTACACCAAATCTTATTAATTGACTTGAATACAAATTAATCACTTACCAATTTGTCCCACAGCAATCTTTAGATATCCCATCCATTGTGAAACAGGTCTTTCCACAGTTTTACACAAATACTATGTTCTATTTGGATAGACAGCTTCCCATATGACTACATATAGTACCAGAGTAATGTGGGAATAACAGTAGTACTTGCCAGAATGCTCATTAGACTCCCCTCCCCTTCCATGTCAATTATTGGCAATGTCTGTCATAGCTTAATAAATCACACCTGGGGGCCTCATTGCCGTGTAAAATTATATAATATGTTTGGCATAGCAAAGACGTTTTCAGTGCCAGACTGAGAAAACAAGTCTGGGTAATGTCCAGAAAATGTAAAAGATGTGTGTTGATGTTTGTCACCTGTGGAAGACCGTATTGTGCTTTGGGATGTATGCTAATTAATGCCGACATGGTTTCATAATATTGTGCAAAGATTTCATGTTTTGTGCACATAGATGCATTCATGGGGCTTCTCTTTGCTATATTTGTGTCATTATGGAGGTTTATACAGGAATAAGTCAGAATGTTCACCTTGTGCACCTGCAGTGTGTTCCAAGAGTTGCTTTGACTACCAAGAACTCTTTCATGTCACAGAAGATACATTTTCCCTCCAGCAAAGTCTCAAAGTATTCAGTATTTAGGGTTGAAGATTCCCAGTGTTTGTAGATGTATGTTCACACTTCAGTTTTAAATGTAGTTTTAGCAGATAGTGTGTTTGCAGCATTTGATAATGGACATTATTCTAGCACATCATTAAAGAATTTGTCTTGTAATGTTACATCATTGGCCTTTTCAATAGTTCCCAGAAAGTAGTTCAGGTGTCTGTGTTTCCTGGATTCAGAGGTAACTTCACTGTTTATAAAAAAGTACCTTATTAAGTTAAAGCATTACAGACACGTCATTCCTGAGAATACTGATTACGTGTAGTTTTCAGTGTCTCGCATCAGCATAAAAGAACACAAGCTTCACTTGGGGGCTCAACTTCTGCATATACATGTTTAAATAGCATGAGTGTGCGACAGGTCAAGAGAAGGAGAGGGAGTACTGTGTGTTTGTGTGTGTGTGTGAGAGAGACCTTGATTTACCATCACTCTCTCTGCAGCACACACAGTAACAGACTGGGAACTCACTTGCTTGCCAAGTCCCATCTCCCTGCAGGTATCACATCACTCTGCAGTCTTTTCAGCTATTCAACTCAAACTGAGCCCAAGTAGAGTCTTTTCATTCAGCCTGGAGTGTCCGATAACACACTTTATTCGCTTACTCCACTCAGGAACAGACGAAAAAATTGAGGTGAAAATGTAAATGTACAGATGGTGTACTTCCTGATTTATGACTAACGAATTTGTTTAGCATGCTTCTCTTTTTGTATTTAAGCTGGCAGTTTGCTGCAAACCTGTTGGTTTGACTTACAATCCTGGGCAGGAATAAACGCATTATGATGTAGCATTAGCCTATGTAAAGAGGATTTCAGTGTTTACAAGCTACTCTTGCAGTTTCACAACAGCATTAAATCGTTCTCTTTTAATCCAACGGAATCTCCAGATGATGTTTCATGTCCAATTGGTTAGACTGCAACCTGCATGTGTTACACATATGTTGTGATTCATGGTTGTAATCCATCATGTCTTAATTACCAAGTCTTTGGACGAGCTTTTTGTATCACTCCCCTCTAAATGACCTGCTAAGTTTAATGTTAATAGACTGGTTCTGGTAGTAGGAATGCTCTGTTCTCTGAGCAGCTGTGTTTCTTTGACACAAGTCAAAGAAAGGTGTGCATTTGTAACTATTAAAGGTCTGGAAGGTTATTTATGCCTTTGTCATCAATACAGGTTGCTGCAACTCCCTAGATTGTATTATTGCAATTCTGTTTCTGGTATTCAAAAGAAACCATATTTATTTCAAATCCTTGGTTTACTTTAGTAATTAACCTTTAGTTTTAAAATGAACTCGTGAGATTTAATTAACTGCTTTTTAAATGCAGCAGGATTTATCATGAAGCTGTTTGAACACAAGAGCCAATGCCCAGCCTGAAATAACTGAAGGTACAGATTGTTGTTGAGCAGTGTATGCTGAAGAGTGTAACTAGCTATGCTTTTGATACCAGTGTGTCAATTACTATACGTAGACTAGCTATTTTCTGAATTTAACTCACTGCACTGATAGTCCTTGATCCTTTATATGCCCCCTTTCTCTTTGTATTCTATTGAGCTTGATGTGTTTTATGTCATAGCATATGCTTTATTTGGGCTGAAAAACACTCCCTATGTGAAATGTGTATGCTCTGGATTTTTTTTCCAGATCCTCTTATACCTTACCTGCCCTCTAGTGGCCATCAATGAGTCTCCTCTCACCAGCCTGCTCTCTGTTCTGCTATATTTTTGTTCAAACCTCAGTATACATTACACAGAGAAAAGATTTAAATGCCAGTTAAAGGACCAGTGTGTAGGATTAGTGAAATCGAGTGGTGACACTGCAGATTGCAACCAACTGAATACTTCACCCTTCCTTCCAAGTGTGTAAGAGAACCTATGGTGGCCACGCACCTCATAAAAAAACACAAAAGGTCCTCTCTAGAGTCAGTGTTTGGTTTGTCTATTCTGGGCTACTGTATAAACATGACAGTTCAACATGGTGGGCTCTGTGGAAGAGGACATGTGCCCTATGTAGATAAAAAGAGCTCAAGACCTTTGGTTTTGGAGAATTGTTATGATCAGTCATGGGGTTTCTATAATTTCTTTTTTTGGAAGCGACACACACACACACACACACACACAGATTCCTACCAGACTGGCTTTCGTTGCTGTAGGCTCTGACTTCTATCATGTTGGTTTTTGTCTCAAACCACAGCTGTTTAGGCTGGAGTCCGTCGCTGAACCACAGCTTGGAAACATCTACACAGGTTAAAAAACAGTGGGAAAAAGAAGCAAACATTTGAATCAAGCATAAATAAACCTCACAAACTACTTCAGAGTCTACAGAGGCTATAAAGTAGAAAAGGGAGTCATTTAACATATAATGTTCAACTAGTCAAACCAACCATATCAAGCTTTCAAACAAAACTGTCCTGATGGAGAGGAAAAGCAGTAGTAGTGCAGACAGCCAAGAATAAGCTGACTGAATAATTCAGTTTTACATTAGTCTGTGATGCCATCTGCTGCCTGAAGGGGATAAAGACTGATGAAAATGGGGCTGAAGTATGACACGGCACTCAGCAGGTTATTGTAACAAAGACCATCACCAAGCCCTATGACTCTCCCCAAAGGCTTTATGGGTGCTGAAGTCTTCGGCTACTGAATAATTTGAAAGTAGCCTGAAAACACAAAACACAAAGTACATCCATGCCTTGCCTTTGTCCAGGGTCACCCAGAGGAGGATGTTCTCAGTGTGTGTGAAGGAGATGAGCAGACCTGGCCCTGTTTTATACTGTCTGTAGCCTGAACCATCCACACCAATAGAGCTGATCACACCGTCACCTGGAGAAAAAGTAATTAGATACACGCAGAAGCCAAGGCAGCAAAAAATATGTTCTAATAAAGATAAACACTCTTAACGTCTCACCTGCGTCAGCCCAGTAGATTACAGTTCCTTTATTGGAAAATACCAGAGAGATGGGGATGCTTGACTTTCTCCACAGTACTGCTTTGTTACGACCATCCATCCAGGCACAGTCCACCTCTGTCTGGCTCTTTCCACCTACCACCACTATCGCTGTGTAGCAAATTCGACCTGAGGGGGGGTGCACTGCGATGGAAGTAGTGCCCTGAAAGCACAGTTGAAAAAAGTGGTCAAAAAAGGAGAGAAGCTCAAAGAAAAATCAGTGGTGGAAAAGAGAGAAGTTTGTATAGTACAGACTGCCTTATTGTGCATCAGAGGTATTTGATGTTTCTGCTGAGTTTGTTATTTTATTAGATTATTAATGCAATACTAAAGAGGCAGCTCAGAGTAAATGTCCGTTTCAATGTTGCACTCATTTTACCCCTACATTCACTTACCATTTACAATATGAAAGGCTTCTGAGAAAACCCAACTTTGCATTCAATCTGGATGTCTTATGACTTTGACTTTCTTCACGGATCAAAGAAAATTATTATTGGAAGCAGACTTCCACAGCAGAGTTAGATCAGAGGTGAATTGGTGTGCTATTTTTAGGAGTTGATCAGTAGTGGCTGGACGGAGGAGCTGCCTGCAAACTAGATGTGATTTGTAATTTGAAATTGTAAATATAGAAAATAGATCTGACCAGATTTTGGTAAATAATAGCAGTGGAAAAATAACAGCTCAACATCTTTAATTTGTCTTTGCTTATTTACATTTAAAAAAAGTTAAACCTTCAAAACAAATTAGTTTTTTCAAGCAAGAGGCCTTTCGTTTAGATAATATTAGTACTGTCCACGTGCAAAGAAAGAAAGAAACTGAGAATCAAGAAAAGCTTTAGCCAGAGTTAAAATTGATGTTGTGGAGGAAGGAGCCATGTAAATGTTAGTGGTAAAGATGATCATGAATGAGCAGAAAAGAGCAAATGTGAGCAGAGCAGCAGAGCACACTTCACCTTCAGTGATCCCTGCAGCAGTGAGGTGGTGTAGCCGTTATAGCGGGAGGTCACGTGGAGATCAGGCCGTTCGACGCTGCTCCAGTAGAGGTTGGAGGTCACCCAGTCAACTGCCAGAGCTGTGACAGAATCATCCTTGTTGGGGACAGATGTACAACAAGAAATACTGACCGTTATGAAACCCAACATGTAAGGCTACTTCATTCACACTAATGATTGTCAATATGATCTTAGCAATCTTTTGTAGCTTGGCTGCATCAAAAAATCATGACAGAAAGCCTGAAAACATAAAAAAATGTATTGTAATTATGTCTTAAATAACATTACTCTAGCATTTAAGAGCTTGTTTATTCCCTAAACTATGTCTACCTTTAGCTTTAGGATTTGTCCAGCAGGTGCCAGTCCCTGTCTCGACCTGGGGCCGCTCAGATTCAGCACGTCCACAGATCCTTGTCCTCCATCAGCCACGTACATCGAAAGCCCCGGGATGGACACGTCCAGTCCCGAGGCCTCAGTTACCCCGGGAAGGGCTAAAACCCGTCCATTTGGCATTTTTTTCAGAGTGATACCATCACGACGCATGGAGTGCAGGTAAATCTAAGTAATGTGACGGAAAGATAAAAAGAAAATGAGCAACAGAACAGTGTTTTCTTAATCAAGAAGCAGAAAGGTGAACTTAGTGTTTTAAAATTGTCTCTCCGTTCTTACATCAAAATGAGAGAATTCACCTGATAGACTACTTTGCGAGACAGGACCAGGATGAAGGTTGATTCCAAAGGCAGAGTGCAGGTGATCTTGTCCTTGGAGAGTAGAAGCCCCTTTGGGCATCGACAGACTGCCGTAGGCCCCTTCACTGTTGGAGCTCCTTCTGACCCCGGTACTCCAGACCTGCTCTTCGCTACCGGGACCAGGAGGCAGAGATGGGAGCAGTGTAGCTCATCACAGGGGCTGGATATAGCAGGCTGGGAAAGGGAATGCATCACCTGTGGAGAGAGGAAACATACATACACATCAAGTCTCAAGTTGTTTTCCTGAAACCTTAGATATTGCTCACAGGGGAAAAAACATCCATAAAACATTAAACATGTTAAAATAAGCAAGATGAAGACTCACTCTCAGTCCAAATGGCTGTCCCGGTCTCTTCAGAAGAATCTTCTGATCTTTCCCGTTGTTCTTGTCAGCTGAGCGGATGGTTCGTCTCTTAGTATCAGACCAGAAAAGACGATCATTGAAGACCGCCACAGAGAAAGGGCTTGGAGTTTCAGCTAGCTGGAGGATCTAGTGAAAGAAGGGAACAATCCATGTTCACTATTTAATAATAATAATAAAAAACTGTTGGGAGAATAGCTCTAATCACATAAACCACAACATAACCACTGAAATAGTGTTCCATGTCAAGATAAAGTATGTTGTGAACATGTACTTTTTGAAGTGACTGGAATACACCTCAGACTGATGTGTTTTTGTCGGATGACAAACTTAAGTCTCTGGAACCAATTTGTTTTTCATGTTTTTTTCCCCCCTCCACTGTGTTTACCTTAACGTTGTCTCCATCCAGAGAAGCCGAGCCAATGCAGCGCAGCTTCTCGTCGGCCCAGTAAACCCTGTTGTCCAAGAGGTCAAAGGCTAAACTAACAGGCCAGCTCAAGCCACTGCTCACCACCACCTTCCTCTTTGAACCGTCCATGCCAGACCGCTCGATCTGAGGGGTGCTGCCGATCTCAGACCACAACATCAACCTGATGAGTAGCACATGAAATGATTAAGATTGTAATTTAGGTTCAGGAGTAAAGCTACCAGGCTGAGCTCCTTACCCTCTGTGTGGCAGCAGAACCAGGGAGCTTGGCTGCTCCAGACCTTCACCCAGCACCACAGTGTAGTCCTGAGATCTCACTGTGGTATCACTGAGTTTAACAGCCAGAATCTGGCCCACCAGTCCATCCACCCAGTACAGGTTCTTACCGACCCAGTCCACTGCGATGAAATCCGACTTCACTCCTGTAATGAGATTTCATTTGAATACTGGAAATTCAGGTCAGGTGGGCTGCCTTAAATTAGGGTGTACTCATTGTATTAGTTTAATCTTTCCTTCAAATCTTAATGATCACCTATTTAACATACATTTACCAAAAAGGTCAAATTTCACAATTGTAGTGTTCCTTATAGAGTTGTACCTTTGATAAGCGTTCCTTTGTTGTTTGAGTTTTTCATGTCAGCCCAGCGGATGCTCTGGTAGTCAGGGCTCAGCCAGTAAACTCTCTGTTGAGCCCAGTGGTAATCCAGTGAGAAGACCGGCCGATTGGCAGAGGAAAGGAGATTCAAAGTGGCACTGTGGACTCCCAGAAGTAACAGTTCTGACTGCACCGATGCCAGAAGCAATGGCTCGTCTAGAGGCGGAAATATGACCACAGTATGAATGGCATCAAAACCAAAGAGCAAAGCATTCTAAGATTATCTTGCCATCAAAAACTTAATGAATAACCCCACTCTTTATCACAAACTGATGCACAGGAAATAAATCAATGGCTTCACTATCTGTGGAGTACAAACAAGTCCTTTGGGTCATTGTAGTACTGTACATGACCAAAAACCAATGTAGAATTGTATGTTCTCAGCCAAACCAATGTCCAATGAAAGTTAATTTAACATGCACTGAAAGTGTGCTGGCCAGCTAGCATTGGCTTGACACAGGAAGTCCATCACAGTCAGATTAAATTATTTCATTGTAAGTATTTAACATTTTAAAAACGTTCTGCAGATGCTTAAAACCAACCCAACATTTGACAGGATGTAAAAAAGCATTTACATGCTATGTTGTGAGAAAAACAACAACTACTTCATTAATTGTGAACAAGTTGTAACTTTGTCCATTTATTACATTAAAATGGTCACTGTTGGGAAACCAAAACAGTGACAAGTTCATTACCACAAGATAACATAAAATTTAAAAAAGCACAACTCAATGGTCACTGTGACAGCTTCATAATCTCAGTGCTTCTCAGGTTTTCAAGTATCTGTTTCATAATGTATCAAGATAAAGTGAAATCAATGGCTGTGTGCAAGGTATGAAATAATAATAATAATAATTATATGCTGTCACTGTTCTATGCCACCTGTGTCTTTAAATCACATCGAAATTTGATTTTTCACATGCAGGCCTACTAACCTTTTGCCTTGCAGCTTTTGTTGTCAGGCTCCAAATAGAAGCCAGGGTGGCAATGACACGAGTAGGAGCCGCCAGTATTGAGGCAGGCGTGTTTGCATACGGCATGCAGCATTGAATTACACTCATCAGTGTCCACACATGACACAGCACTGGAATGTAGTTGGAAACCGGCAGTACAGTAACACCTCTGCAAAGATGAGGGAAAAGGGCATCAAGCTAAGCAGGAGGTCTGCTGACAGTGCATTTATATGCGAGGAGTCAAAATGTTGTGCGCACTCTTCCATAGTTCTCTAGCTGTGATAGACAGATGAATGTGACCTATCCATAACTAAACGAGCAAAAACTTGTGACAAGATTTACCTGCTTACATGCAAACAGACTCAGGTGAAGTCTGTGACAAAGCAGCTCTAACAAGCTTTGGACAGAAAACAACCACACTGCTCTGTACTGACCGGTCCATTTGGGGTGCTGACACAGTGGTGGTCGCAGCCAGGGGCTGATGGGCTGGAGCAGTTGTGTTGAGCGCATCCCACGCCCTCATCTGAACTGTCGGCACAGTTGGTCAAACCGTTACACACCAGACGGGGTTCCAAACACTCACCGCTGCCACACTGGTAAAGGTAAGACGGGCATTTTCTCTGACTGCCTGTGAAAGCAGATGTACAGATTCATCATGCTACAGATGCTTTTTATAGTGATTCAATACATTTTGCAGGATTGGAAATAATTTTTTCTTTCAACACTCAGAAATAAAGAAATGGACATTATGCTGGTAACAAAAACATTAGGCCGTTTTTTTACGCATATCAGCTCATGAAAATAAGATGGCAGATTCAGAATTATTATAGTCACTTTGAACATTTTTATATAAGCCAGTGTACACAGAGAATGCAACCAATTAAAACATGCTTACATTTGTCCTCATCCATGCCATTATGACAGTCCTTCTTCCCATCGCATCTCCACAACAGAGGGATGCATTGACTTCCGTCTCCACACTGCCACTGGTATTCCCTGCACTTCGCTGGAGTCGTAACGCAGTACTGGATAAAAATGGTGGGACCAAGTTTACTTTACAAGGCTACTTCCCAATTCCCTTCATCCTCATTTTTCATAGGCACTTTATAGTTACAGTATGTACCATCACAAAATTATCTTCATTCACCTCACTTAGACTGTCCTTTCCTTACCTTCTCATCTGATCCGTCTTTGCAGTCCTCCTCACCATCACAGAGCCACTCTCTCTGCAGGCACTCGTGGCTGTGCTGGCATTTGAGCTGTGGCGGGCAGCGTGGGGGTCTAGAGCAGTCCACCTCATCAGAGCGGTCACCGCAATCAGCGTATCCATCACATCTCAGAGCCTCTGACACACACTGACCGCTAGCACAACGAAACTGGTTAATCGCACAAGCCACCAAACCTGGAAGGACAGAAACAGAAATGTAATGTGCATTCCTAAATGTTTATGTTCATCTCCTTTTCACAGATATTAATATTAAGATTTTTTTTGTTCTGGGTTAATTTTTAGATACATAGAAAGTCACCTACCGCACTTTTCCTCGTCTGAGCCATCAGCGCAGTCTTTCTCACCATCACACAGGAAGGTATCTGGTATACAGCGAGTGTTGTTATCACAGCGCTGATGGCAGCCATCACTCAAACTGGCACAGTCCATTTCATCTGATTGGTCCTGACAGTCATTTTGCCCGTCACACACCTGTGCCTTTGGGATGCATCTATTCCCGTGAGAGCACTGGAACTCATCTGGGGAAGGAAAAACATAATCCTTAACACATCAACATAACTAAATTTTTTTTCTATTTCTCACTGATCTATTTGTGACTATGAAGTTTTTGTTCCAACATTTTGCTTGTTTTCACCAGCTCAGTGCACAAAACAAACCTGCTTTGCATTCAGCAGCACATCCCTCTTCGTCTGATCCATCCTGGCAGTCCTCCTCTCCGTCACACACATGGCTGTACATGACACAGTTGAGGCCGTCTTTACACTGCTTGGAACCTGTGCGGCATTTCAGAGGGGCTGATCTGGCACTGAGCATATTGATGGAGGCTTGGCAGAGAGAAAAATATGCATTTAATGGGTTATGAAGACATTCGAGCTGGGATTTTGTGAGCTGGATGGGAAACAGACAAGACAGATTATTTTCTCTGTTCAACAAATCCTGTAAAAGAGGTTATGAATGCTACCTGAGCAAGTGGTGCAGTTGGATTGAGTTTCTGCTGGAGTGCAGCTAAATGGTTTGTGGCATGTTGCTATGTGGTTGCGAGACTGTTACTTGCTGGTTGTTGTGGCGTTCTAAGAACTTGGCACAGAAGGGATGTGATTAGCATTTCCACATGATTGCTATGGTATTATGGTGAGTTGCTAGGGTATTAGGGGTTGATATGATGTATCAGGCACTTGCTAGGGTGTATGAGTTTGTTTTCATGGGGAATCGAGATGGTTGGGAGATTTGGAGTGGGGTTCTTAGGTTGCACTGTGTCTGTACACAGCGAACAAAAGTGGAATATTAGTAGTGTGCATTGACTCACAATAAGATAATTTTTGCGATTTATCTATAGCTTTTGTGTTATTGTACTGTGTCTACTTCACTTTTTCCTTGTAAATCAGTTTAGTTTGTGATTTTATTGTTGGCTTACTGGGAACAGTAGGATCTGCTGAGTCACACTGCTTTTCATCTGAGCCGTCTGGACAGTGGGCACGACCATCACACACTTCCATCCTAGGGATGCACTTTCTCCGGTCCCTGCACAAGAAATCAGCTGATGTGCAGAGAGACAGGAGTCAACATGAGGAGCACAGAGGAACTAATATAGCAGAACACACATTGTGAAAATAGCAACCCTTTAACACCCTGAGATAGGATTTCATCAAAGCTGGCCTCAAGAAAGTTTATTGTGTGAGTATTCTAAGGGTAGTGCTTCACTTTTTCTTTGAAAGTCATCATTACTTTGCTGGATAAGTATCCTGCTGCCACCTTTGTCTTGTAGTCACTGCTGGACTCAGACTTACCGGGGTTTTTACACTGGACCATACAGTCATTCTCATCAGCAGCATCAGGGCAGTCTCTATGTCCATCACACAGCTGATTTTGAGAGATACATACTGATGAACCTGGACAGAGAAGCGAAGGAATGATGCAAGCTGATGTGGAGGTGAAGACAGGAGGCTCCGTTGCTGTAGTAGTAACAGGGTCTGGAAGAGAGATATCTAATTAAAAACCTTTCAATTATCTGCTAACTAACTCTGAAGCAGGCACATGTTGTATGAAGGCGGGCTGATATTTGTTGGTAGTCATGTACAATTAGATTCTAGCGTTTAAACTACTAGAGGTGGTCGGAACAATGCAGCCACCTTAGCCTATCGGCAGTGAATGAATACTAGAAAACTTTGATGACTTACTGCAGTCTACTTCATCGGTGCCATCCAGGCAGTCTTTCTCCCCGTCGCACAGAAATTTCTTTGGGATGCAGCGCTTGCCATCAGCACAGCGATGCTCACATCTCTTGGTTCTTTCCCAGCAGTCCAGTTCATCAGATTGGTCCTGACACTGTGGCTTCCCGTCACAAACCTGAGCATTAGGGATGCACATCTTCCCATGGGAGCACTGAAACTCATCTGGGGTAGAGCACAGAATTGTTTTGACTCATATCATGGACTTTATGTCATGGTTAAAAAAATAATTGTGTTCAGGGTGAACATGATTCCAAAAATTGCTCAAGACCTTAAAGTTAATTGTGCAAACCTTGTTTGCAGGTTTCCGTACATCCTTGTTCATCTGAACCATCCAGGCAGTCGTTCTCTCCGTCACACAAATGGCTGTATAAAACACACTCTCTGCCATCTTTACACGGCTTTGAGCCCACACGGCACTTAATAATGTTTGCCTGAGCTGCAGGAGTAGCTACACTGGGACAGTTAACCTCATCTGAGTCGTCGTTGCAATGAGAGCGGCCATCGCACACCAGACTCTTGGAGACACAGCTCTTACGGTCCTTACAGAGAAAGTCAGCTATGGAGGAAATAATAAATATATCAAACATAATGCAAAAGCAGCAATATAACAAGCTTTACTGCTGTTGTTCAAATCAGAGAAAAAGTGTCACCGTCATGTGATTACTTACTATTAAAAGGGCATTTTTTCACACAGTTCTCATCAGACCCATCAAGACAGTCTTTCTTTCCATCACATAGTTGTGTTGGGAGGATGCATGAAGATGAATCTGGACACAGAATTGAAGGGCTGGTACAGGATGGCTTGATGGGAGGCTGATTAAAGGCTTTGACAGGTGACGGTGGAGCACTTTCTGAAGGTGTGGTATTTGCAGTCGTTACAGCCTCTAAAATTGATAAATCTAGAGTCAGTTGAAGTTTAAAGTTCCATTTAAAAAACATCAATATATCTTTGTCATATCATTACATTGGCATTAGGTATCATAAGAAGAAGCCTATGTTCAAGATTCTTTTGTCGTCCTAATGATTAGTCACTAAGGAACAGTGGCATATCTCAGCTTTCATTCATAATCTGGTTATATATTAACCTCTCAAAACGATTGATAATTGCCTTCCACTTAAATTGATTAAGATATTAAACTCACCACATCCTTCTTCATCTGATCCATCTCGACAGTCTCTCTCTCCATCACAAACATGACTGTAGAGAACACACTCTGTCCCATCCCCACACAGTCTGGAGCCCATGCGACACTTCAGGACATTTGCCCGAGGTGCAGGAGCAGCTACATTCGGACAGTCGACTTCATCTGATCCATCGTTGCAATGAGAGCGACCATCACAAACCAGAGTCTTTGAAACGCAGCTCCGACGGTCTTTGCAGCGGAAATCATCTATGGAAGGTAAAATATTTGCAAGAAAAAGGTGGAATTTTGTCAGATTGACAGTTTATCCACACAGAATTTTAAAAAAAGACTGGCTGTGATTTCATCCTCAAATATCTGCATACTGTATCCCATTAAATGACTACTTACTCCTATTAGGGCATCTTTTTACACAGTTCTCATCAGATCCATCGGGGCAGTCTTTCTTTCCATCACACAGCTGTGTTGGGCTGATGCACAAAGGAGAACCTGGACACAGAACTGAAGGACTGGTGCAGGATGGTTTGGTGGGAGGTTGAGTAAAGGGTTCGACGGGCGAAGGAGATTCATTTGATTGGAAATTTTCTGCAAGGATGGTAGGAGCAGTGTCTGCAGGATCTAGAAATATTACACCCTGGGTCAGCTGGAATAATTGCATTTTAAAATCTTGGATATCATTGTCAAGTTGCAATTATGTCAACAGCAATAGCAAATGATGCTTCTCTACAAAGCACTTTACATTTACCTTTGTAAATACAACCGTTAAACTCACCACATCCTTCTTCATCTGATCCATCTCGACAGTCTCTCTCTCCATCACAAACATGACTATAGAGGACACACTCTGTCCCATCCCCACACAGTCTGGAGCCCATGCGACACTTCAGAACGTTTGCCCGAGGTGCAGGAGCGGCTACACTCTGACAACCGACTTCATCAGATCCATCGTGGCAATGAGAGCGTCCATCACAAACCAGAGTCTTTGAGACGCAGCTCCGACGGTCCTTGCAGCGGAAATCGTCTATGATAAAATGAAAAGATAAATGAAGCTCACCACATTTTGAAACTCCAGAATAATCGAAGAATCGGTTGATTTTCAGGATCACTTTTCAGATATTTGGATTGAAAGAAAACACACATTCCTGATTTGTGGCTTACTTTGAGAGGGACATCTTTTAACACAGTTCTTTTCATCGAAGCCGTCGGGACAGTCTTTGCGCCCGTTGCAAAACTGGTTTGGGGAAATGCAGATGTGAAGAGAAGACTGAGGACAGAGCATAGAAGGGCTGTTGCAGGCTGGCAGAGTCGGAGCAGGAGGTGTTGTAGTAGGTGGTGTTTGGTTTGATGGATCAATGGTTAGTTTGGCTGGAGTTCTGGTCTGTTCTGGGGCATCTAGACAATATGAATCACACAGAAGTTAAACTTTGTATTGGGAAAAAAAAAAAAAAAAAATCACCATTCTGCTAACTTTTAAGCCTACAACAGATTTACAGCACAGTTTAAATATTGAACGCTCAAACAAATCACTTAATCTTCTTAAATTATACAGATACTTTCAGTTTCAGCACAAAACACCCTGCCCTTATGTTCCCCATTTATAACATCTCCATTTAAAGTGTGGTTAAAATGAATGAAAATATTCATTTAAATTTGAGTTAAAACTTTAAAAACTTTCTTTTTTTTTAAATCACCAAAAAAAGGTAATAATAACAAATTTTAAAAAATGTTTAAAAAAAGGGAAAAAGTTGGTAAGTACAAACTCAATTTGAGTTATTAATTTGCAGATATTATTAATAAATTAGACTCTTGATAGTTCTTTAACTGACAGAAAATAGTTTGTATTAGCATGTAAGAATTGATTTCCCGTATACCATTGAATTACATAACCTTGTTTGAGAAATATCCCAATAATGAACTGTCACAGGATTACTTTTAGGAAATCTTTGAAAAAATGTTGGTAAAAAAGAAATACACATGAAACTACAACCCAACAAATATAACATTCATTCAAATGAATTAAAATACTTAAGTGGAAAAATATGCCATTAAACTCACCACATCCTTCTTCATCTGACCCATCTCGACAGTCTCTCTCTCCATCACAAACATGACTGTAGAGAACACACTCTGTCCCATCCCCACACAGTCTGGAGCCCATACGACACTTCAGAACGTTTGCCCGAGGTGCAGGAGCAGCTACACTCTGACAGTCGACTTCATCAGATCCATCGTGGCAATGAGAGCGTCCATCACAAACCAGAGTCTTTGAGACGCAGCTCCGACGGTCCTTGCAGCGGAAATCGTCTATGATAAAATGAAAAGATAAATGAAGCTCACCACATTTTGAAACTCCAGAATAATCGAAGAATCGGTTGATTTTCAGGATCACTTTTCAGATATTTGGATTGAAAGAAAACGCACATTCCTGATTTGTGGCTTACTTTGAGAGGGACATCTTTTAACACAGTTCTTTTCGTCGAAGCCGTCGGGACAGTCTTTGCGCCCGTTGCAAAACTGGTTTGGAGAAATGCAGATGTGAAGAGAAGACTGAGGACAGAGCATAGAAGGGCTGTTGCAGGCTGGCAGAGTCGGAGCAGGAGGTGTTGTAGTAGGTGGTGTTTGGTTTGATGGATCGATGGTTAGTTTGGCTGGAGTTCTGGTCTGTTCTGGGGCATCTAGACAATATGAATCACACAGAAGTTAAACTTTGTATTGGAAAAAAAAAAATCACCATTCTGCTAACTTTTAAGCCTACAACAGATTTACAGCACAGTTTAAATATTGAACGCTCAAACAAATCACTTAATCTTCTTAAATTATACAGATACTTTCAGTTTCAGCACAAAACACCCTGCCCTTATATGTTCCCCATTTATAACATCTCCATTTAAAGTGTGCTTAAAATGAATGACAATATTAATTTAAATTTGAGTTAAAACTTTAAAAACTTTTTTTTTTTTTTTTAAATCACCAAAGAAAAGGTAACTGATTGATACAAGTTAGATTATGTTTTAGGAAACTCACCACATCCCTGTTCATCCGAGCCATCCTTACAGTCGTACTCTCCGTCACACAAATGGCTGTATAAAACACACTCTCTGCCATCTTTACACGGCTTTGAGCCCACACGGCACTTAATGATGTTTGCCTGAGCTGCAGGAGTAGCTACACTGGGACAGTTAACCTCATCTGAGCCATCGTTGCAATGAGAGCTGCCGTCGCACACCAGACTCTTGGAGACACAGCTCCTTTGATCCTTGCAGAGAAAGTCAGCTATAGAGGACATTCAATATATCAAATATAATGCAAAAGCAACGTAACAACATTTGTACGGTTGACTTTTTTTTACTGTGGTTGAGATCAGAGTAAAAGTGTCTCGATAATATCACTACTTACTATTATAAGGGCATTTTTTCACACAGTTCTCATCAGATCCATCAGGGCAGTCTTTCTTTCCATCACATAGCTGTGTTGGATTGATACATAAAGAAGAATCTGGACACAGAAGTGAAGGGCTGGTACAGGACGGCTTGGTGGGAGGCTGATTAAAGGCTTTGACAGGTGACGGTGGAGCATTTAAGGGGAGATTCTCCCCAGTTGTGGTAGTTGCAGTCTCTGCAGCCTCTAAAATTGATAAACCCAAGTTGAAGTTGTAGTTATAATAAGAACACGTCTATATTCAAGATTTCTAGTAGTCTTCATGACTGGTAGCATAGTGGCATACAGTATCTCCATTTTAATTTGTAGGGACAGCCTGGCTCTCAAAATTATAGTGATAATGACTTTCTAATGTGAAAAATAATGTGCAATTTGGTACAAATAAAAAAAAAAGTTTTAAAAAAAAAGGGAAAAAGTTGGTAAGTACAAACTCAATTTTAGTTATTAATTCATAGATATTAATAAATTAGACTCTTGATGTGGAAAAACTCACCACATCCTTCTTCATCTGATCCATCCGGACAGTCTCTCTCTCCGTCACAAACATGACTATAGAGGACACACTCTGTCCCATCCCCACACAGTCTGGAGCCCATGCGACACTTCAGAACGTTTGCCCGAGGTGCAGGAGCAGCTACACTCTGGCAGTCGACTTCATCAGATCCATCGTGGCAATGAGAGCGTCCATCACAAACAAGAGTCCTGGAGATACAACTCCTACGGTCTTTGCACAGGAAATCTTAAGACAAAAAAAAGAGGAGATTATAGTTACAAATGAATCTGATTACTGGGAAACTCAATGAAGAAAATGTTAACAAAGGATTATAGCGACAGGGAAATTCAAAGTTAAACTTTACCTTGAGATGGACATTTTGTAAAACAAAAACCCTCATCATCCCCATCAGGACAGTCCTTTTTCCCATCACACAGCTGGGTTTGAGGGAGGCATATTGATGTGCCGCGGCACAGCACGGATGGTTCAGTGCAGACTGGAGTACTGGACACTATGGAAAGTTATTATAATAGAATGAATGAAAAAATAAGAAGCATGTCAGGGTAACAAAAATGTGTGGCTTTCATATAAATATCCTCTATAAGCCAGTAGAAATCCAGCTTTAATTGGTTTGCTTTTAAAGCCACACTGTATTATCTGGATCCAGTTTTAGGATAAAAAGGACTATAAATCAAACATTAAAAAGAAAATCCAAGGAAAAAAAATCAATACAAATCAAAACCCAGTTGAGATAAAAGCAAAATAATGTTGGATTAATACAATTAACAGCATACATCAGAATAAATGAGTGTATTTTGTAATAGATTCACTTTTAGCTGACCTGTGGGCAGGTCTCTGAGTTCAGCAGTCACACTGAGCACACGACCTGTCACAGTCACATGTTGGATGGGGCTCCCATCACGCCGATCCCACAGAGTCATGACATCATTGGAAAGGGACAACAGGAAGGGCTCAAAGGCGCCCACAACTGAGCCTGAAATTTTCCATCTTCTGCCAGCTTGATGGCTTCTCTCCTGCATCAAACTCATTGTTGTCAGGCCTGTGAGGGCAGCGAGAGGCAAAACTCAACAGGAGTGAACGGCAGGAAAACTGGCTGCCAAACTACTAACGGATTAGACTGGATTGAGAGAGTCCCAGCAGTGCTTTGTTCAAGGTTTTATGACTGAGAAACTATAGCCAGCGGCTTTGTGAGGTAGTACTTATAGGTACAGCAGCCTTTTGACCTAAGTGCTCACATCAGGATGCTCACAATCTAACATGCTGATGTTTAGCATCATAGTTTAATTAGTTTGCATGCCAACATTTTCTAATTAGCACTAAACTCAAAGTACAGCTGAGGCTGAAAATTTGACATGATGAAACTAGATGAAAACTTGAATACCAATTTGTGCTTCATTGGTGATCCCTCCATTTTAAATTCCAATGTTTTTGCCTTTACTGAAACAAAATTAATATTTGCAAAAGCTTATTGCTATATCACTGGTGAGTCACAGCTATGGATCACTTTTAAACACAGGAAATTAACAAATGTTTTCACTCTGACCTGCCCTTTTTGAGTTCCACAACAGACTGTTGGCCCTGAGGTCGAATGCGATGGACCCCCTGACTCCTCCTGCTGCCAGCTGCAGCAGTTCTTTGGCTTTGCCCCCCCTCATGCTCATGGTGAAGATTCGCTCCTCTTCCAGCCAGATGATCACACCCCTCAACCAATCCAGATACAAGTCTCGAATCTCCTTTGTGGTCTTGTACAGCTGCTGTGGGTAACGACTGCCTGCCGTTATGGTGCCGATGCTAGTTAGATCACATGACACCCAATACAGGTTCCCACTCCTCTGGTCTACTTTTATCAGACAAACTAAAAAGACACAAAGATAAAAGTCAAAACATAATGTGCTGACAGTCCAGTGCCCAACTGAAATGATTCCTTTCATTAATTTTCATCAATTACTTTTCAATTAACACATGTATCATTTATGGTGAAAGTAATTTTAATAACCCATATTTGCATCTTCAAATTAGTTGTTTTGTCCAACCAAATGTCAAAAACCCCAGACATTTCATTTACAGTGCAAAGATGTAATCTGAAAATGGTCACATTTGAGGAGCTGTGTCTCATTTCTGCCTTTATAAATTAATTAAACAATATCAAGTGAATAACGCATCTCTAGAATATAAGCTTCAAGTGATACAATACTGAGAATACTGCCTACTAAATTTCACCCTAATAGCAACATCAACTATCGGTCTGTACACGACAAAGAATACTCAAACCATTAACCTGGTAATGGTATTGGGACCACCTCAGTCTTGTCCTGTGTCAGACTGGTGCGTTGGATATGGCCTGTTTGGTTCGCCCAGTACAGCCAGTTTCTGTACCAGTCCACTTCAAATGACTGGATGCCGTCATCAGTGGTAAACAGCTGGGCTTCAGTGGACTCTCTGCCTTTAAACTCCAACAGGTTGATGTCAGTAACGGTAGCATATACAAACCGTGGAACTGTTGGAGCATACAAAGATAAGACATTTTAATGACACCGACAACTACATAATGATGAGACAATCTCTGTCATAATTAAAGAAAATCAATTTATACATTTCCTACACAATGATTTTAAAGCCAAACTTACAGATTTTGCTTCTTCGGTCTCAATTTCAGATTAGCACGATCAGATTAATTGTACATTACTCGTCTTCAACTAGAGACTCAAAAAAAGATATAAAATACTTATGTTTGGACATTTGTGAGAAAGACCATTTATAGCTATGATAAACCTACATGCACACGTCCCGTCAGGCAACAGGACTTGGGAGTTTGGACAGGTGCAGGTGAATCCGGCCGGGTTGCTTTTACTCAGTAAACAGAGGTGGCATCTAGTCTTGACACATGCAGATGTACCTGATTGATGACAGGACTTTCTTAAAATGTAATTAAGATAAGTTAACACAGACACAACTGTGATGTGAAGAAAAGCTTTCATTGACGTAAAGTCTTAGTAAGACCCGTTTTCTACAGTTTATGTGAAACACACTGCATACCTTGAGGTTGCTGTAGCTCATGATAAACTGTTAATAATGGCAGTGTGGCTTTCCAGATGAATTTCCTCTGGCTTGGTTGGTTCTGTGGAGACTGCCACAGTCCTTTGTCATCAACCCAATAGAACAAACTCTCAAACACAGCCAGTCCCAGAGCTGGTCTTCTGTTGAACAGTCCTGTGAAGGAGTAACGGCCCGTCCCATCCAACTTCACTGTCTCTATAGACTGAGTGAAAGAAATTCATGTTCACTGTATGGAGGATGAAACATTGATTTCCTAAAAGACTGACAGTCAATAACCAAGAGTTTAGGTTATGACTTAGAATATGTTGACTTCATATCTTACCATTATATAGATAGATGTATAGATGGAGATATATAGATTGTAGTTTACTGATTATATTTCTCAGAAACAAAGCTGCTTCACAGGTGATTCTTTGTAGTCAATTTCAAGTCATTAATAATAGAATAGAAAAGCAAGTCAACTGAAGTGTAGTGAGTGTGTAGTGAGTCCGCCACACTATTTATTGATGGCATTAATCAAAGAAAGGCCAGAGGGAGGATTTTTTCTAATACTGAGGCCATCGAGTCTAAGACCCCCCCAAACCCCTAACCCCACCCCAAAAAACTTTGACCAAATACAAACATTCTTCACTACAAAATGCATTATTTGGATTCTTAATATTGTATTTATCCAATTTACTACTATTATTATTATTTGAATTCTTAATATTGTATTTATCCAATTTACTACTATTATTATTATTATAATTATTAGTCTGTAGGTTGTATTTCCTCCCAAAATAAAGTAGGAAATAAAACTCCACATCGCTGGGAATACAATTCTTACATGTCTGAAGCTTTCTTATCAATTTTGTTTTGGCTATTACAAGCTTTTACAGTGTTGTTTATCTGCAACTACTCTGAAATAGTTGCGTTGCCATTATTGTCTATTCACATTTCTATTATCCTTTACATTTTTCCATCCAGGGCCCCAAAAAATATATCTATTCATTTTATTATTTATCTGCTCTAGTTTGAGGGTCCTGCTAGTCTGCATGCTGGCTTATGACTCTTTATTAATGTTATTAGTAACACGTGTGTTTTTCCTACTATGAGAAGTTAAAAAAAAAAACTGCTGTAAAAAGGATTTATTAAATATTAAAATCCAACATTATAATACATTTAACTGATGTACAATGTGTTTGATGTACTCTGTCTACTTCTACCGTCTGTTTCTTTTATTAACTTACTTTCTTGAAGTCACTGATCCAGTACAGCCTCCTGGCAGCCACGTCAGCAGTGAGGCTGTGGGCAGACTGAGCAGTGAGCAACGTCAGAGAGCTTCTTTCTGAGCCATCCATCCATGACTTCTCTATTGTCACCCTGTCTCCGGGACCAGTGTTGACCCAGAACATCAAACTAAAAGACGGAGACCAAAAAGTTTAAATAAATACTAACCTGACTCCCCAGTTGTGTTTATGCATCATCATCATCTCTTTTGGTGCATTCATATGTGCAGATTACATAACATTAAACAGCTCATTTTAATACTACTGCAAAAGTAAAATTTTAAAAGATAGAAGACAAAGTGCTCATTTTCCTCTTTTCCTTAGCTAATCATACCTTTTCACTGGTACAAGTACCAACTCTGACGGACTGATGTTTTTGCTCAGTACAGTAGTGTAACTTTTCCCATCATCTCCCTGCGCGTAGATTGACTCTGTCCTCTGATTAGTCCAGAACAGGTTTCCATTCAGCCAATCACAAGCTAAACCTTTGATTCCAGGCTCTCCTGTTTGAATATTAGTAGGAAATAGTTGAGGTTGAAAGTTCATGTTGATCTTGGAAATGACAGTGCAGTCAATAATGAACAAAGACTCATATTTCATGTACAGCACATCAAGTAAAGATATCAAGACAATGAGGCTGAGCTGTTTTGGGTGTTCTTTATTATTTCATGTATATGTTGTGGTGTTATTGTTAAGATGGTATGTTTCTGTTGTGTTTGCGAAGGGTGTAGGATGTGGATTGATATATAGTTGGTAAATTAATAAAATAAATACACCAAAAACAAGGTGGACTTTCCATCTTAATTGTTAAACCAACATGGGTGTGAAGTGCTCAAAAATAGGAATTTGAGCTTCTACAGTTCCCTGATAACCCAGCAAATTTGCATCATAGCCAAAGTTATATTATCCTCCAATTACAGATTATGTATTTAGCATTTGTCCTAAATATGAAGGTTAGCAAACGCATGTAGAAATGAGCAATAAGCAAAAAGATATATCATTTCTAGAGCTCGTGTTAAAGCCAAGTTAATCAATGATGACTGCATCTAGGCAACTGTTTTTCATGCGTTCCTGCTTTGTTACCTCATACAACATGTCTAAAACCTATTACAGTCATGTCTCAGTAATACCTTAAAAATAATTATAAACACCACCAGTGTCAACCTACCGGTAAAGATCGTCCAGCTCTGCCACCCATCACTTTTGTAAATGCTGCCACTGCTGTTGGCCCAGTAATACCAGCCTCGGGCGATGTCAAACGTCAAGGCGACGGGCTCTGACGGTGGAGTCTGGACAACTGCAAACTGTTGAGACTTCACGCTCAAAAGGCCGATAGATTTCCTCTGCATCGTCAGCAGTCTGGTAGCATTACCTGGACACGTGTATAGTCACAAAGAAGGGTAAAGTTGTGTGAATATTTTGGAGATATAATACGTTTTTGCAACAATAACTCAAGAGAATTTACTGAGATTGGTGTCAGTTTTACTTCCTACATGATTGCCATTATGAATGATTTCAGAAATCATTCCAATATAAATGCTTTAAGTAGACAGACAAGTGTAGAAAGTTATAAAGGTAAAACTTTAAGTACAAAATCAATGACCATGCAATTCTTTGTGTATCTCATTGAATATTTATGAATTTGAACATCATTCCATTACCAAGATCACGTGACAATCACTATTTTGATGTAAATTGCTCCATCTTTGATCTTACTGAACTTTTTTCTTGCTTTTGTCATCAGCTCGGCCGCATCAAAGTAGCTAATTAACATATCAATTACATGTCAGTGTTTGCTGATGGGTTTAATCTTTTGAGGCAATGAAACTAAATCCAGAGAAGGTTCACACACTGTACAATTAAGCTGATGACTTGCCCACCAACACTTACCAGCATTAGATTTGTACTAGCATGTGGGTCAATGTGTGAAAAACATCCTGTTTCTTGTTACTCAATGTTTTCCTTGAGTCAAGATGAGGCTGAGAGGGTACTGAAGGACCATGATGAGATGCATATGTGGAAAATCCTGTATGATTACCTGAAGCTAGACATGTGGAGCTTCCATTTAGTTTGAAGTCATCTCTGCAGTGACAATAGTAGGATCCAGCAGTGTTAGTGCAGTGATGCATGCAGGGAGCAAAAGATTGGGCACACTCATCTACATCTGAGGAGAGAGAGTTTTAGCTTCAGAAGTATGAGCTGCACATCAAAAACAGATTACCCAAGGTTTTAGACAATTATACAGCTGCAAAAATAATCCACTATACTCAACCCTCAGAAAAAGTGTCATTATCATTGTTTCCCACACCTTCACAGACTCCTCCGTTTGGAGAGAGCTTATATCCAACAGGGCAGTCACACAGAGCTCCCCAAGGTTCATCAACACACACGTGGCTGCAGCCGCCGTTGTTCATAGAGCAGATACGACCTGCAGGAGGAGCGATATGAAGCATCAACTCACCTCAGTGTTACAGAAATTCACACACAAGCTTTTAACTACATCACATTACTTTGACATAGATAAACACAAGTTTTGGACATGTATGTATGTAAAGCCTTATGCTTCTGTGGTGAGGTGTCACAGTTTGCGCCCACGTTTTCCATCATTGGAACTCAATTAATGTGTCCCAAGCTTACCGCAGGTTATGGGCTCATCGCTGCCATCTGAGCAGTGAATTTTCCCGTCACACTTTTCTTCAGCTGACAGACATGTCCCCTCAGGACACCGTATGCTGTCCTCACCACATTGGCCTGTAAAGAAAAGGGGAGATAAAAGAAGGAGAGAACCAGTATTTTACCTTTTTATTTCACATCTTCCATCTTCCATCTCATTTCTCATATCTACACTGTTCAAGGTGATATATTATGTTTTGTACCTTAAAACAATGATACATGGGTACAATTCTCAACACTTGCATCACGGAAATCCTTATTTGCATGTATACGAAGTTGCATATTCATATTGGGTTTATAAATTAAAATAATAATGTCATATAGTTACTAGTTTTATCACAATTATATCATCATGCAGTCAACATTAAAGTGAATATTCAGCCTAATGAGACACTGCATTGAGCCAGCCCATCTTTCTCACCACAGTCCTCTTCTTCAGAGTTGTCCATGCAGTCGTTCCGTCCGTCGCAGCGCAGCTCTTTGGGGATACAGATGCGGTTTTGACAGGTCCAGTCAGAGTCCAAGCAGCCCTCTGTGGCTGGGCAGCCCTCCTCATCAGAGCCGGTGGGACACTGGTTTCGTCCGTCACAGCGGGCCGATGTGTCGACGCAGCCGATGGAGTCCACACATGGAAACTGACCAGGCGGACATCGAGGAGAGCCTGGGGATCCTGGAGGGAATAAAACAAGACACCATGAAAGGAAATGCTCAAATGAGAAGACTTAAATCAAATGCAAACAGTTCTATGTATTGTAAAGCAAATACATACATAAATAAAATGTTTAATACAATGTTAAACTCATCTGTGACAACTGCTGCTGACTATTTGATAAGATTTGTATTAGTGTCAAACATGTTTCTTTGTGAAGAACAGGAAGTAACCAACCACTGCAGTCCATCTCATCAGATCCATCTAAGCAGTCTCCATCTCCATCACATCTCCAGATATCAGGGATGCAGTTTCCATCATCACACTGCCACTGGTCTTGATGGCATCCTAAAATCTGGCCTAAAACATACAGAGAGAGAGAGAGAGATACTGTAGGAGCACAAACTAGAATAGTCTGACTCACCAACTGGACGCACTGTTGTATTTGTCTAAAATGAGATATCTCTTTTTAGATCGAAGAAGTTGATTTCTTCATCCAAGCTGAATTGTACTGACATTTTACCCGCTGGCAGTTTTAATGATTTATGAACCTTTCAACAATTCAGAGAGACCAGTAGAAAAAAAGATAGGAAATGCAACAGAGAAGAAAAGGACACCAACACATCACATATTCTGGGTGCATTCACTATTTTGTTAGTGATTTGTTTGCATTGTATGCTGTAAGCTAGGGCCACATAGTATAGGAGCAATATTTCACAACAGTAAACGGACAAGTGATTGAATAAAGTTACCACAAGTCTGAGTCAGATATTTCAACAAGTGTGGTAAGACCAGATTTCTTTGTAAACAAAAAGCTTTCTTTGAAAAGGTCACATTAAACCTCAAAAGCAAGCAACAGAAGCTCTGGTGCCTATGCCATGTTTCCCATCTAAAATGATCTAGTTTAACTACAAAACCGAATCATTAGAACAGAACAGAACAGAACATAAGCATATTCATAGACAGGTTTAATTTAGGTTGTTAAAACTCCATGGAAGGCTATTTTTTGTCAGCATTGGCTGACTGTCTTGCATTAAATGTCCAATAAAGATATATACCTGCAGCCACAAAATCCAAGAGGAAACGCCATATTACCTATTCATCGTAAGTTCTAAGCAAAATATAGCCTGTAAACCACCCTGAATGGTATTTACGTGAATATAAACGTGTTTAAACATGAACACACGACTAGACTTTGGATGAAGTCCCACAAATAACTTAAAAATGTGGTTACCTCTGGAACTTTTTAGACTTGCCAGAAAAATCAACCAAATGAACTGGTGTAAGTCCATCTCGGCTGCGCGGCTCATTGGGACAAACAGCCACAGCTGAGAGGAAACGCTTTATCAGCCTCCACTGCTGCACGTGCGATTATAGACGGCTTCCGGTCAAGTCAGAAAATACAAGAATCATAAAGATAATTAAGAAATGATAATAATAATGCCTATAATGATTTCTGATCATTTTAAAATTGCACTATTGTGTTTTATTTACTGTGTTTACGTTTATTTAGGCTTTCAGTCACCTTTGGATCTTGCTCACTCTGCATTTGTCTGAGGTGCAGCTCGCGCAGGGCCGTGCATCCGGAGACGTTGTGCGCTTTTACGCACTACTAGACGAATTGGTGTCGTTCCTCCAAAAAATAACCATGTCCAAAAGTTAAAAAACAAACAAACAACAAAGTACACGACTAAGTAGCTCCTTCCAGGGATATGTGAAGAGATAGCGGTACAACTTAACTCACCTGATGAATATATATTTTTAGCTTGTGTTCCTTTTTGTTTTACAGTTATGTGACTGTGGTAACATGATGACTTATTTTCAATAAGTAGGCCTATATTATGCTACCATTTAAAATATACAATCAGTACCCATGACATTAAATCTGTAATGCTTCTTCGTTTAATCAATTCACCATAAAGTGTTAAAATATATTTAATAATCTGACCGGTGAATCCTGTCTGTTTGGTTAAGGTTGTTTCTTTTAAACTTTCATTTCACGACAAAGCCCCAAAGTTGGACCAAATTATAGTTCAAAACCAAAAGTTTATTTGATGTAGTCACAATAAAGAACTTTCAAAGAACAAGACCAATTCAAAATCAATTGCACATTAAAAAAAGGAAAGTCATGCTCATCAGAAAGGAATCAAAGCTTTGTAGTTTGCCATCAGCTGGTTCTGCCTTCTTTTGAGGTCAAGTGTGCAGTTTGTCTTATGAATGGGCATCGATTAGCCAGCGTTTCTACCCCCATGAATGTCCCTTTAATGCTGCTGCCAATTATCGTGACAGTGTTTAGACTTTGGTTGTGTTATTGTTTTAAGAACGCTTTTCATTCCAGGGTGTCCTAAATTATGAATTCATACAACTCACATGGATATTTAATTGTAGAGTTAACACCTATACATACGAATAAACCATGACTCTATTACTGCCATTTCATTCAAAAATGTGTTTTTTCATCAAGAAAGTTGTTAAAATGTATGTCCAGTCTATCAAATGATTAAAATGTTGATTTTTTTAAGTTACATATCTTACGTGGCCATTATTTACTTACGTATTCATTGAAGCTATTCTGTTTTTATAATTGACAATTTACTTGACCTTTAGGCAGAGTTATTGATAATTTATTATGTTCACAATTTGTACAATTCATTGTCTTACTTTTTAAGCTGTTGGTATTTTTTATATTATTTTGAGTCATACAGACAACTCATATCAGCTATGATAACTATATTGTCACATGTTCACTATTTATAAATATTGTGTTCATTAAATTAGCACTAAGACTATTTAACTAAGGACGCTTGATTAGATTGTCATCATATCACTATTGCAGCATCTATTACAACAAAAAAACAACAACAAAACAAGAAACAAGACATCAAGTCAATAATTAAACATGAAGTCAAATATTGACCTTAACTTGCCCTCACTGTATTATCTTTCCTCGTTATGTGTCCTAACAGACTCCACACAGGTCACAACCTGCGCTACAGAAAGTGATTTCTGATTAACTCCCGTGTTTCTTTCCCATTAATCACTGCGCCGTTGTGCAGCTCGTAATCTCCTTAACTAATATTATTGTCATGCCTTATCAAAGCCATCTCTAATATACAAAACAACAACAATCAGAGTAGTGGGCTTTTACAGTTTTCACACCTCATCCACTACAAACACCAATTGGTTTCGATACATAATGACCTTGTCACATTTGAGTCTTTGAGCGCCTCCCGTGGATCACACACGCCCTTCAGCCATCTGAAGATTGACAGATCTCTTCAAAGGACGTCAGAATAGAGGGTTGTGACTATAAATGCCAGCCTCAGCATCTCACCTGGATCATTTGGAATCTACAGCAGCAACAACACACTTGGGAATAATGAAGGGATTTGCTGTGGATTTGTCTTTTGCTCTTCTTCTCCTGGTGGATTTGGTTGTGGCTCTCGCCGCACAGCCCTTCCCTGGCATGCGCCCTGACGCACTGCTCAGTGGGATGAACGGCGGCTCCAGACGCACAGTGCAACGGCACAAGACCAGCAGGCTGCCCCTTTACATGATGCAGCTCTACCGGACCATGCTGTCTGAGGACCGGCCCCGGATTCCTGCTGCCACCGTGAGCCAGACCGAGGACAACCCCGGCCTGCATGACTCCGACTCTGTGATCAGCCTTGTCGCTAAAAGTAAGTATTCAACATTCAATTTAAAAAATACAAAGAAAGTGGATGTGTGTTGATTTATTTCACCTTAATTTAATCATTTGTTTAATCAGGGTTTGCTTGATTAATGTATTTTAGCAGTTGTGCAACTCCTTATTGAAAAAAAAAGCTGTTAGGTTGTATGGTCATCCAAAGTTTACAGATAAACGAGAAACTGGTCTTTGCAAGTCCAAACTGAGGAAGACAAATGTGTCAGCAATTAAGTGTCTAGACAGTTCAGCTTCTCTAACACAAGCAATGATAATGCTAACTGGTTTTTTGTATTCTAATTTTTTTCAGACTGCCAGCAGATTGGCATGAGGTGGTCCGTCACCTTTGACATGTCTTCCATGTCTGCAAGTGACAATGTCCAACTGGCTGAACTTCGTATCCGCCTGCCTGCATTCACTGAGTCTTCTCAAGCTTCCGTGGACATCTACCACTCCCAGAGGAACCAGTGCTCAGACATGCACTGTCCAGACAGCAGGTTGTTCCTGGGCCACCTGAGAGCTCATCCCAGTTCCATGGTCTCGCCCTCCTCCTGGAAGGTGTTCAACATGACAGAGATGCTCAGTCGCTGGCTGCAGCAGGAACAGTCCACACAGAGGTCTGAGGAGGTTGAGCATGAGGTGAGAGAGGAGGATGAGGAGGAGCAGCAGGAGGGAATCCAACATCCTACAGCTAACCAGGTCATGATGGTGGTGTTCTCCAGGCAGAACCCCAACAGCCAGAGAATGCCGACACTTATCCGCACGGCGGAGCACTCCAAGTACGTCAGCCTGGACAGGGAGCGAGTGATGGGTGGGTCTGCCTCCAGGTCTAGGAGCCGCAGAGCCAAAAGACACCACCACAACCAGCAGCAGAGCCAGAGAGTGGCAGGAGCTGCTCCAGCCAGCATGTTCACAGAGGAGGAGAAGGGTCCTCTGTGTAGAAAGGTGGACATGTGGGTTGACTTTGAGAAGATCGGCTGGAGTGAGTGGATTGTCTATCCCAAAAGGTACAATGCCTATCGCTGTGAGGGGAGATGTCCTACACCAGTAGATGAGACCTTCACCCCGACCAACCATGCATACATGCAGGTAAGACTGAGTTTAATCACCAAGACTTTTCTTGTACATGATTTTCTGCAAGAATATATACCCTGTAATACCTTCATGTCCTTTTTTAACAAGTTTGTTCTAATCAATCATTTTCTCCTTCTCTCTCCAGAGCCTACTGAAACTTCACCACCCACACAAGGTGCCATGTCTGTCCTGTGTGCCCACACGCCTAGCACCACTTTCCATGTTGTACTTTGAGAATGGGAAGATGGTCATGAGGCATCACCAGAACATGGTGGTGGAGGAGTGCGGCTGCCACTGAGCAAAACACCTAAACATCATCTGGTTAAAAGTTCAAGAAACTGTTGCAAATTGGTGCAGAATAATCTTACAACCACAAAACTGAGCTACTCAGAGGCACAAAGTGGACACAGGCACTTTAAAGAGACATCCAGTTTGACACTGGGACAAAGGCTGTTGCTGTGATGCAGGACCAGAAAGAAGGGAACTACTATATATGCTGGACATTGCTCTCTAAATTACTGATTTTAAAAATTAAGTTAAAAATTGTTGGTACTTTCTGCAGGAGATTAGTTGATCTAAGTTGTGCCTTAGACAAATACTTTGCACGTTTGCAAGGACTGAATAGATTGAAAACAAACATCTAGATAAAAGCACAACATGGTCACAGACTGAAGCACTATATCAGATTTAAAAAGGAACAGTTGTACATGAAAGGTAATAATGTGCAAACTTTTTTTATGCTTGAAGGGTAAAATTTTGAATGCCATTGAAATGACAAATACAAATGTTAGAATGGTGTAAGCGCTTTGACTTTATTGAAATGTTTGGGTCACATTGACCAGTTTGTATGTTTCCTATGTACAGTAAAACAATAAATTATTTTTTTAATCTTGAACAAAGCCTCCAGTTGTATTTATTACAGCGTTCATGCATGTGTTTAAATGCTTGGCCATTAAAACTGATTAAAAACAGAGTTGTAGCAATGACAGTACACACTACTTCAGATATGGATGTTGCTGCAAAAAAGCTACAAAGTCTACAACGTAGATGCTTCACACCCGGCAGCACAGAAGATCTGTACAACCACCACAGTTTCAAGGTGATTGTAAAGATTAGTGTCATCATTTCAATATCAGACTAAATGTGAAAGTCACAATCTCTCCTTCTGTTCCTGAGTTATGGTGTTTAAGAATGGCCAGAAATTATTTTTTTTTGCAGAACATGTCAACATGAAGTTGACCTTTGGCCTTTTGGGCATAAAATATCATCAGTTTATGAAGCTAGACATTTGTGTAAAACTTTGGACAGACAACCCAAAAACAAAATTTAAAAAATCAAATATGTGATGGCAATGATGACAGTCAGCTGGGTGGGCTGCTATGTGGAAGATGACAAACATAAACTGAGTAGGAGAATATAAAATAGAAACAAAGACATCTTATTTATTTGAATTTATTTATTGAACTGTACTTTATACAATGTAGATTCACTACTTTAATTTCAATTGAATAGTTTAAAAGCATGTTTTCAAACTCATCAAACATAAATCACATAACATATTAATGTATTAACTTCAATAAGGCTTTGACCTCCTTGTCAAATATGTTACAGATAATACAAAGTCAAGCGGCCATTAAGGCAAAGCTACAATTGTATTATTTTATAAGAGTACAACATTTTCACATAGTAATCATTACAAAAAAAATACAGTTTTGTTTTCAGAACTGTAAGACATCTCATTTCAACTGAATTCTTTATTTATTTATTTATTTTTTAGCATTTATCAGTTTTTTCTCAACAGTAAATAAAAACAATGAACATGTTGGGAATTATTTTCATCCTTATGGCCGACTCTTCAAATGTCCATTTCAAACTGGGACTCATCTCCTAGAAAAAAAAGAAGACGATGCAGTTGAAGGAGGGGAAGTACACCGTTATAAAAAACAAAAGATGGGCTGCAGCTCATCTCTGCTTTACATACCTGTGCTCTCCTGTTTATGCAAGCTGTGTTTGGCGTTACTGCTGGCCGTCTTTTCTGGCTGGTTTGTGTCGGACGAGGAGGAGTCAGGTTTGAGTGGCCTTGTGACTCCGGGGATGTCAGGCAAGTTGGGAGGCGTACGAGCTAGAGGAGACGTCCGACACTGCAGGAGGAACTTCCTCTCATAGATTATTCTTGTGCCTGCGGGGGATAAAGTAAACTTGAATTCAGTAGGATTCAGATGTCAAATAAACATGTAAACAAAAAGCAAACATTTGTCAAACTTGGAGTGCCTTGGTAGTTGAGTGGTAACCGCGCATGCCACATAATGGCAGCGTCCCTGCTTCGATTCCGGCAAGGTACCTTTGCTGCAGGTCATTACCCTCTTTCTTTCCCTGTTTCCTTTTACTCTCTATGCCAAGTAATAAAGGCAAAAAAAATGCCCAAAAATCAAAAAATCTAACATTTGTCAAACATTTCATTTTTTATATTCTTACGTAACAGAGCAACATTATGGTCAAATTATCCAAACAAAACAATCCCTCCAGCAAAAACAAACAGTTAAAAAATCATTCATCTCAACTGCCATCAACATCATCAATAAGTCATGATATTTTTTTAACAATGTTTTTATCTTGAGAATTACGGTTACGGTTAATCTTCTTCTGTGCTGTCTTGTGTGTCTTCTTTTACTTGTGTGTTTTTATAC
The DNA here is from genome assembly GCF_963691925.1 of Scomber scombrus. Lineage (NCBI taxonomy): Eukaryota > Metazoa > Chordata > Actinopteri > Scombriformes > Scombridae > Scomber > Scomber scombrus. The sequence goes on from NC_084984.1 coordinate 21,679,004, forward strand.
TACATAAATTGAGCACCACGTCAAAGATGAATTTCCAAGTTTTTCTGATTCTGAATAAATCCTTTTTAATTGTTTCTCAATATTTTGCCATGTCAAACCAATGTCACAACATGGTGAAATTGCATGTGATCAATATTTGACAGCAGGTGTATTCAAGTTGGACATTAAAGTTGACACAACCCAACCTCTCCCTACGCTACGTTACTACAGCGGCTAAATAAGCAGTATCTTAAAGGAAAACATTGACATTTTGGTAAGTACACACTTTTTGATTAAAGGTAGATGATACAAACAATACCACTTTCATGCCTTTCTGTTAAATATAGCGGTACAGCCAGAAGATGATTAGCTTAGCTTAACATTCAGACAAGAAAACAACAACAACTGGAAACAACTAGCCCAGGGCCAGTTTCACCAAATATGAACCATACAAATTACAATAATTTATTTTCTCACTGTAATTATGACACATTTTCCTGATACCTCCTGAAACGATACCTTTAGCTCATGCACAGACATGCAAAAGCCCCATAAGAATGTATCTGCTATTTTCAAGGCAACAGTTTTGATTAGACTTTTACAATCTGCATGTGAGATGTGCTCGTTTTTGTGAAACACTGCCCCGGCTCTGTGCAAAGGTCATTCAATTAAAACAAAACAAAAATATGTAACTAATTAAAACTGATTGACATGTAATATCTAGTAATGTGTACATAAAATAAAGTTAAAAAAGGGTGAGATACAACATTCAGCCCCACAAGATGTGAAATTGGCCTCCAACTGACAGCTCACGAAACTCAGTACAAACTGTCAACTAGTCATTACAACACACTCAGAGGGAGAGTGACTTCATTCTCTGCTCAGGACACCATAACTCCACTATATGTTTACATAGCAAATCGTTTGCTGCCATTTAGTAAGGATGAATATCATATATAGCTCTATCGGGCAAGGAACTATATATGGTAACTTCCGCAGACATCCAAAATAGTGCTGCTATGCGGACAAGTGAGGTAGGAGAACCACGTGACTTCTCTCAAGCAATCAGCGAAGATTAGGCTACATCACAGATAGTGACATCACGTCATCGGACCAATCAGCAGCGACCCAGAGCATTTCTAACTTCCCTTTGAAGTTGGTTGAAATGGTGAGACCATATTTGATCGTACGACCAATTCTTCAAGATCCGGCCACTGTTCAGCCTCCTGAATACTGCCTTCAGGAGTGAGCCACAGACTCCCAGGCAGTCTGTAGATGAGGTCATGGTTGCCTACAAAGGCAAGACAGCTGGTAACCTGAAGCAGTACATCAAGAACAAGCCGTACAAATGGGGATTCAAGTTGTTTGCCAGGGCTTCTGAGGATGGCTTCATTCATGATATGGGGCTATACCAGGGGAAGACTACGCTGGAGGCCCACGGTGTCCCCCTGACGCCTTAACAACAAGCCATGGGTGCCACCTGCCAGATAGTCTCCTTCCTGTTCAGCACCTTTTCCTCCCCCACCACCACAGCCATCTTTGCAGATAACTTCTTCACCAGTCTGGAGTTGGTGCGGTACCTCAAGGACAAGAACTACAGGTACACAGGGACAGCCAGGGACAACAGAGTAGGCCAGCTTCCGCTCAAGTCCTTCAAGGAGATGGAGAAGAAGGCTGTCCCTCAAGGTACGTTGGACTATGTAACCAGCGATGATGGGATCCTGGCCCTCAGGTGGAAGGACAACAAGGTCGTCACTCTGCTGTCAACAGACATGGGGGTGGAGCCCATGTCCATAGTCCACCGGTACGGCAGTGACACCAAGAGAAAGGAGCAAGTGAGCTGCCCTGCTGTCATCAAAAGCTACAATGCAAACATGGGGGGCACTGACAAGAGCGGCATGCTGGTCCACCTCTACCGTACCCCCTTGAAATCCAAGAGGTGGTACATGCGGTTGTTTGCATATGCAATTGATGTCAGCCTCACGAATGCCTGGGTCATCTACAGGCTCTTGATGTGGCTGGCCTGTCACTAAAGAACTCCAGGCTCAAGGATGCCAGCGGCCAGAAGCCAGTCACGTCTCGCCCCCGAAGGAGCTCAGCAGACCTCAGCACCTCTGTTGATGTCCCCAAGCCTGTCCGGGGACACCGCAGCCAAACCCCCGGCTGATTCTGTGCGGTTTGGGTTCGATCTGTCCCAATTCCATGCCCCCGTCAGACCTGCAAGCAATGCAGCAGGAAGGGGAACATAAAGAGATCAAATGTGGTCTGCAGGGTGTGCAAGGTCCACCTGTGCCTCAATGCTGAGCATAACTGCTTCATTGATTTCCATGAATCAGCTGTATAAATGACTGGACTGGACTGTATATATGTTTTATTCATGTATATTTCTATGTATATATACAGCAGTGTTTTTCTTTTCTTTTTTATATATACACCTTTTAGAAAATGTTTTACCCTAGACGGGCAAGGAACCATATATGGTAACTTCATTGATCTTGATTTTCAATATCAAAATGAAATATTATTAAAGATGTCACAAAAGTAAAACAGTCTTTTTGTGTCCTGCAATGACACTCTAGAGTTGAAATTTTGAATTTCAATGAGTGCCTGATAAAGGGTTAAAAATGAGGGTGTATACACCTGCCAGGCAACCAGAAGAGACTCCATAAAGTTAGTGCCTATGTTCAAAATGATGATTAACGTGTTAATTCATGAACTTTTAAGAGATGCTGGTGCTTTTGTTACCTTTGTACAGAGCCAGAATAGCTGTTTCCCCTGTTTCATTCATTCATTATGCTAAGCTAAGCTAACCCTCTGCTGGCTTTATATTTAGCAGACGTAAGGGCAATATTTTAAATTATTGTGACAATTTGAAAAAGCACACCTTTATAATGAATAATAATCCACTTTTTACCTTCATCTTTAATACTTTTTATATTTTTTATTTGAGAAAAAAATAAAACTCTACAAGCTAACCTTGCAATTAAACACTTATAAACAGTTGAAAAAGCTGAAATAACAATATGAAATGAAATAAAACAATAAAATAAATATATAATATATACCACCTCAACAGTATAGAGACCTACTTTTTCTATAATGGGCTGAGTGTGACTGGTGTCTTTACTGTATGCCCATACATGTCCGAATGACATCCATATCACTGAGGCTCACACACTTGTTGTTGAGCCAGCTCTGTTTTATCTGTGTAACTCTGTCCCACTTGTTAATGTTGCAGAACTCTGTATCGGTTAAACGTACATGTGCTCTCTGCACCAACTTTCTCACAACTGTGGAGGGAAAACATTTTCTTTTTCACCTTTATCACCATGCTGGACATTTTCCAAGGTCTCAAACTCGGCGATGTTTGAGTAAAAGGTTGAATAAGTGGGTCAAACAACTCGATGTGTTGTTGATGAGAGATTGAGGCTGGCTTTCCAGAAACCTGTGGCTGTTCTGAGTGTTGATTCAATTTTATGATGTCAAATTTCATGTTTTCTTTGTTTCATCAAAAAAGATCTTTTGTCATTTTTTCTGCACAAAGCTAAAATGGTAGTGAGTATCACTTTTGAAAAAAAAAATCATCTACAGAAAACTGTGCTGAAGCTGTAATATGAGGTAACTATTAGCTCTCTTTCTCCATATTACATATAACCAGTGTAACAAAGCGTCAACCACACCTAGTAAACATGTTGCTGCAGCTCCACAGCAGCTAGCTGTCACTACTAGAAGTACACCTATAAATAGGATATGACTGGCTCGGGGCCTATATTTGACCATACATACATAGTCGTTGATTGTGAGGTTAATCTACTACATCTACACTTCTCTGGTTACTACATGCTGAATTTGTACATCTGATATTGATAACTGATTGATTTCAAAACAATTAAATAACAAGTTCAGAGTTCTGTAAGTTACAGAAGGAAGTAAACACATCATTTGATACAGATAACATTATAGTAAAATGAAAACCACAAGTGATTTTGCACTAATTTAACTTTCTACCACACCTGTACAATAAAACTTCACTAGAACACATTGGAGATTAAATACTGATTGTTTGATACTGCAAACATTCCACTTAACCATCAGTCAGACGGTGACATGCTTCAAGTTTGTTTGTTCAAAGAAATAATATGCAAGCAAAAAAGTCATTTTATAAGAAATATGAAAGTCAGTGCATGTGGGAAAACAAACTTATGTACAGTAAAAGCACTGTGCAATGTACACACTGCATGATTTGGGTGTTGCAATAACTTTCTTTAACATTGTTAACTGGTAGCCTTCATGGAACACTAATGCTGTCAATCATTAACAGGACTGCAGGCAGGACTTATAGCTTGGCTCTCTAAAGAGGTTCATTTCAGGCTGCCACAACAGACAGCAACTGTTCATTATTGTGTTAGTTTTTCATAAAAAAAAAAACCCATAGGCCTATCAAGTTATAATCTTTAATTTTCCAACGCATCCACCTACATTTATGACCTAAGGGATAGGAGAGAAACATTGTGCAATGGAGGTCCTGCAGGGTGTGATATCAGTGATATAATAGGCTGTTTCATGGCTTTTCTAGGTGAGAATTACTTATTTTAACTACACAGCCTGTCTCCACGGTAATCTAGAAAATCCCATTTTTTAAATTTTCCCTTTAAGTGTCCCTTTAAATCTTCATATTAAGGACGTTTATCTTGTTTTCATGCTGTCAACTCCGTTTGAGATGAAAGTTGTTTTAAATTATCATTATACTTTTCCTCACACTGACATCATTACCTCCTGGCGTGGTACTGAACAGTGTCCCCCCGGGAGTGCTGGAGTAATCCTGGGGCATGTGGGCAGCATCGTGAACGGCGACCCTTCTCACTGCGGGGATATCCCGGCTGCTGGTGGTCTGACCTCCCGCTGACATCTCTCACAATCGGCTGGCTTTCGTGCTTTCTGTGTCACCTGCAGTGTGGAGGACTCTGTCTGACTGCAGTAAAGTTAACCTGTGCCTCCACGTGCTCTGCACCACTCCAAAACAACCCGACGACTTCCTCCCAAACAACATGTAGGAAGGAGAGCTGTGATTGGCTGAAAACAGGGGGCGTCACAAACAGCGGAAGCTGTAGTTCTGCAGGTTGAAAATAGCTGCAGGTTGAAAATAGTTCAAATAAGACATACTTTGTAGTTATCGAAGGAAAAATATAATTGTGTAATCAGTTCAATAATAATAATTATTATATTATTATATATATATATATATATATTATATTTTACTAGCTACTTAAAAGGGAGAGCACTGCTACTGTAAGCCCAAGACCTTTACTCAGTACACATCACACAACCATATAATTCAAAATGAAGAATAGTTTCTCATAATAATAATCATAAAATGAATATTCGCTTGAGTTTAAAAAGAGAAGTTCTTTAAAGGAAAATCTGCCTGTAAACTCAACTACAGCTGAAACAAAAATGGTCAACCCAAAGAAAAATGATTGGCAACTTTACGTTGTTTACGTTATTCTCCTAATATGCTTTCTTTCCAGCTTCATAATTATTTCCTGACATTCTTTAATGTGAGTCAACTAAAGATCTTGAGCTTTAGAATATAGTTAGTCTGCATTTCCACCCTTTTCAGTGACACTTTACGTCAAATCCCCCTATTTAACATTCATAAGCAGCACACACACATTGGGTTATAACAGTAATGTAGGTAGCCTTAAAGCAGACCTAACAACTTTTTGAAGTGTTTAACAGTGTCCTACAGAAGCGTATTGCATTCACTTGAAAAAAAAAAAATATTGTTTCTGTTTTTCTGAGTAATTTCTTTTCTGTTCTTCTTTTCTGTTCTTCTTTTCTGCTTCTAGTGTGTGGTGAGGGGCACAGATTAAAACATGCTGCCGCCATTTCATCTTACCATGAAGGCTAAGGAGAGTGATCTGTCTTCGTGCACCTTAAAAGGAGTCAGACTACAATCTGTGCGCTCCTTAACATGTGTGTTAGTGTTTGTGGACTCAATGAATGAATGACCCTACCATAAGAGGGTCGGACTCATTCATCCAGTTGTACACAAAAGGATGAGTCCACCGTTTACAGCCCCATGCATTTTTAAATCCCTCTCAGTGTAAACATACCTATCACAGTATCATCCACTGTGGTCAATAACAGCAGAATCTTGTCTTGACTCAACCCAAACATGAAGCCTTACTTCTAACAGCTGAAGGAAAATAATCACATTAGATAGAGGGTATGCTATGATGATGTGTGACACCGTGGTATACAGAGAAAGTGTAGGAGTACATCACACTTTTTTTAAGTGAATGCAATATACTTCCATAATGTCAAGTATTTGTCAGTAGTTATAACTTCTCACATACATTGCAAAAACACATATGTGTCAAAAAACAACAGACGGGCGCAAAATACATTTTAGTGTGTGTACCAGGAAAAGAAATGAAAGCTGCAAGCAGAATGGGCCCTCGCACTCCATGCATGTCAGGCTGTGGCAGTCGGAGGGCTTGCACAGCGGTAACAAGATGTGTAGATTTGTTTGTGTGTGATCTAAAAAGTTTTATCTTTGAACATGAATTCAAAACTATCGGATTTCTTTTATTGTTGTGACATTACCGTTATTTCTTGTAACACAATATCAACAAGTACTAACTGTGTGATGTCATGTTTCAGTAAACTGCATATGTAAGTATAATTGTTGGTAACGCTTGTTAACTCAGTTACTCATGTATTGTTTTGTCTTGTCAACATTGACAACTGATTAAATGGGTAACATTTTTTGTCTGTTTCACCCTTCAATGTTTTTTTGTTTTGTTTTCGAATTTTAAGAATTACAAATGCCTGGTAATGTTTAGCATAATAAGTTGTAATAACACATTAGTAATTTCTGATCATTTTCAGTTACACATACTCAACACCTAATATGTTAAAATAACACATTTGAGTGTAAATTTAGCTGACACAATTTATGTGTTAAAATGGCTCACACAGATTGTGTTACATTTAAAACGTGTAGTCCGTGAGCACCCTCGCCACGTTAAAATGTGTCATTTGTAACATCTTTTTGCAGTGTAGTATTACAGCTGTGTTACTATGTACATGGAATCATTCTTTCCAGGTAATTCCTCAAGAAATCAACACATGCTTGAAAATAAATAGTCAATGTAGGAATGTTATAGTAAATATAGAAAAATGGCTGCACTCATTTCGCTTTAAGAAAACAAGACGCATTGTTTATGTCACATCTTTGTTTATTAATTCTTGTAAATGGTTTGAGCTGGTGTACAGGGTAAGATGATCTATACATATCTTCATGTCAGAATGATTCTGATTGAAAGGCTTGTATACATATTCACGTTTGTTTATCCTCTCTCCAGGACAATACAAAAGAAAAGAAAACAAGTGGTCATAGCTACAAAGCCTCTACATTCCCCATGATGTGGGCATTGGCCTAGTCTAGATAATGCTTGAAGAACATCCATAACAACTCTATGAGGGTGCATAGCATTCTAATTAAATATATTTTGTCATATATTTATACATATATTTTCATAAAAACATATTTTTTTTGTGCATGTGCGCAGTTGCATTCCTTAGGATAGAGTAATATGATATTGCGTTTACATTGTCATGTATCCATTCTAAAGGAGTATAGGTGATCTCTATTCTTCGCGACAGTTAAAATTTTACAATACTCTTTAAAATACATCGTTGTAGGTTACACGTCCTCTCAAGTCACATGCCTGGTAAAAACTTTCTCTCTTCTTCTTCCCCCCTGATCCAACTAGGTTTGGAACCAAGCATCATCACACACGCACGCACGCACACACACACACACACACAATTGGTGGAGTCAAGTTTCTCAAGTCAGACTGATGGCAAATTCAAATACTCGTGGTTTAAAATATGATCAATATCGGTGTGTTTAACTTTAAGTTATACAAGGGTTAGGATAATTAAAACTTCAGTCTTGCTTGATTTAAATTCATGTCAAAGCCTTCTGCTTCTACATTTTTAGTAGTAGCTATGCCCTGTCGGATACTCTATCAGAAATGAGACAGAAGAATAGCCTCTTGTGTATCTGTTTAAAGCAAATCTAAACAAATTGTAGGCTCAAAAGATTCATAGTGAGGACTAAAGAAGACAGTGCACGGAGTCATCTGACTCAATCACACTGATTAAATGGTGTCTTCAGCATTATGTGAAATGTACAGATACACCAGCCTTTGTCTTCTGCGTCATGTCTAGTAAATACCTGTATCCTTTTCTTCAAATCTTTTCTGTTGTTTGTACAATTTAAATTTAGTGCTGGGAAGACACCAGTAACAACAAATACTATAGAAAGGCAATTACAGAATTCTATTGAATGGTGTCTGTGACTCAAAATGCCAAACAATATCAAAACTGCTGTTTGATGTACTTAAAATCCTAATTATAACTTGAACACAGGATTGAGTACATTTATTTTCTTTTAAATGTCTAAATTCATATGATGGAAATGAATTAGGATAAACACGACCAGCTGAAGTTCTCCACACAAAGTTGCATATACAGGGCAAAGAGGTGCATGGTTACTGACCACACACTAAATATCCTGTATCTTTTTGGTCTTATTTTAATCAAAGAACTCCCCAACACACCCACCCACACACACACACACACCACCCTGCTTCATACGTCCCTCAAAACACCCAGAGCATCCCCATCCCACCCCAAACTGCCGCAACACCAAAGTCAAGTTCTGATGCACTCACTTTGTGTCCTGCATTCATCTTTAAGAGTAGGACTCTAAATAACAAAAAACAAAAAAAGAACATTTTGTTTCTGACAGAGCAGAACTGAAAACCTGAGTGGAATAAACAGTGGAAAACATGTGATATGTAATAAACATGTGCTATATCCGATGAGGCTCTCATTTGCACGGACCGGGCATGGAAAATATGTGCATTTGTGTGATGTGCAACTAATGTTCATTCATTCATTCAGTGTCTCACTCATTCAGGCTACAGTAGCATTTACAGTACTTATGGGATTAATATTGTGTTTTGATTTCCAGGAAATGTGTGCTACTATGATATGACCTCTTCATAGTGCTGCCGTCAGGTTTCTGCATAAAAAATGTGTTTCAGAGATGAAGAGAACAACAAGAGGTTTACAGTGATGTCAGTGTGTTTCTGAAACGTGTGATACACTAAAACCATTAAAGATGTACATTTTACTTAAATTACTCAGAAAAAAAGATCAGAAAAGAAAATGGAGATGGTGTCCACCTTATGGCAGCAGCAGACTCCATATTAGGTATCAGTGTATTAACATATCCTGGTTTATATTTTGCTACGTTAAGTGCTGAGAAACAAACAGTCCTTCCCAGGCCTCTGCAGTCCCACATGGCTACAGCTGAGTCATCTGATGCTGCATCAGTGTGTTCTCTCTGACTCATTCTCTTCAAGGTCGCTGGAAGCAGTCAGAAAAAGCACAGCTATTCATCCAGATGGAGTTCCTGTCTTCACTGAGGAGTTCAGTCTTTTACACCTTTCTGTATCAAATCCTTCCGTCTTCTGCGTTCTTGTTGTTAGGTATTATTGCTGTGGCAAACTTAAAACCTATCTGACACTCTGACCAGGCGATAATTATTTAATCATGTGATGTATATGTTTTCTGGATGTGTGTGTGTGGGTACTGTATATGCATGTGTTTGGGTGTGCTTTTGTCTGTTATATGTGTGTGTCTTCACAGTTCACGGGTCTGGGGTCAGTGAGAATAAGACAATCACAGTGCTACCTGTCTGTCCTCGCTGCACAGTTCCTTTCACAATCACATGTCGTAGTAGCGTAACGCTATTTTTCACATGCTAGATTAGAAATCTTCCAAATCGCTATATTCTCACGTGAATCAGATCCTCCACTTTGTCCCCACTTAATTCACTTTGTTTCAAATGAACGAACCAAAATGCGAGAGTGAGGCGCTACAGCCGTTGCAAACAGATTGAGGGAGCACACGTTTTTTTTTAACACTGGATGGAGGAGCTATAAATGCCGATGGAGAGGCCTGTGATTTTACTGCATATCGACTGAGGCTACTGAGAAAAACTGTGGGTTGAGATGACGCGCTACAGGGAGAAATGACGGAAGAAGGTTAGAAAAGGTGATGAGGAAGGGGGGGGGGAAGTCAGTTCTTGTGTTGTAGAGCTGCTGCACAATGCGATCAAGCAACTGACTCATTTTTCCGAAGAAAACATTCCCAATGTCTGAAAAGCACATTTCCCCTGAAAACACGAGGGGGTAAAGATACTGAGTTCCCTACTGAAGTCAGAACGATGCTTAAAAACCAAGTTGGACACGTCCCAAAGAAACAAACACAAGAAGCGAGCTTCATCCACAAAGGAAGAGACGTCAGCGCACGCAGACAGGACACTCACGAGCGGGGGAACACAGCGACTTTCTCATTCCAGCACTGAGCCTGCCGTGACATCACAGGGGCTATTAGCCAATCATGGGGCAGGGCTCAGCGCCAAGCCAGAAGCAAAAAACACAAGCGGTAGCAGAATACACGCACACATACGCACACATACACACACACCGACACATGTCCACATAGCATAGAGTGCATATATCACATTGAGAGTAACAGGGCAAAGGGTCCGGTGAAAGAAGCGTCGGTGGGCTCAGCAGTACACAAAATTCCATTGAGGGAAAAAGACTTTTTTTTTTGGCTGTAGTGTTATTGGACTCAACTCGCTGACATGAACCACTCCAGTTTGGGGGAATAAGGTCCTTGAAATGGCCTGTGACCCAAGCGTGGGCCAGCGACCCCCCCTACCCACCCCACCCCGTACCTTGTACCCCTTCAGTTTGTAGATAATGACAGTTCAAAAGGTCAAAGGGCATGCACCAGCAGTCATCATGCGATTACAGTTCACAGGAAGCACTTTTTGTTTGCTTTTTTTTTTCTTGGTAGTTTTACTGACATTTATGTTTGTTTTTGTTTTGTTTTTTGTAAAAAAAAGAAAAGAAAAAGGGGGATCATCATGCCTTGGTTTAGTTGATATTTTTCTTTACAAATGTTATAAAACTACAAGTTGAGCTCTTTTTTTTCTCATTCTCTTTTCTTCTGTGGATTGCTCCATGGTCACACGTTGAGGATGATTCTGTGTTTGTTACGTTGTAGTTTGCACTTTGTAGTTTTTGTCTTCCTCTCCTCCCTTGCTCACTTTCCTCTGCGGTCTGGTTGTGTTTTTGTGGAGGATGATTTGGCAGTGGCTTTCCTGTCCTACAAAACAGAGAGAGACAACATTAACGTTCAAAACACAGCTAAATTACTTCGTCCCTCCAAAGAGAACAAAAACATAAAATTATTATTATCATCGTCTACTGGATACCAAACCTAAGGACTCTAATTTTGAACATAAATGGAACAGAACAGCATGTGAGAGATTATTAGGCTCTAACAGTATGTTGCCATAGCTGCATCTATCCAAGCACTGGGATGCACAAGTGCTTGTTGTTAGCCGTACCTTGAGCACTGGGTAGTATGTGTATTTCAGTGTTTAACTCTCCGCAGACTGGTGCGCTGCACTGACTGAGCACCCCTTCTCACATCCACCCCCACCTGGAGCAAGGAGGGAGGGAGGAGGGAAGGAGACAACACTCTGACCAGTTAACTGCTGATGCTTCTACATGTAACCAGAGCAGGAAACTAACTTGTCTCTCCACCAGCTGCAGCCCCAAAATTCACCAGCTGTCACTTTGTTACCATGAGTGAGCCGTCAGCCAATCAGATCTCCCAAACACTTGACTACCTGAAGCACATTGTTCAACATATCACTTTTAAGTGCAAGCATTTTTCCATGGATGACAATGATGATGAAATATGTTAATTTCACTTTTGTACAAATAGGTATTGCAGTTTTTAATATTTGGGTGAATTTAAACGTTTTAATGCAAGTGTTCATTTCTAGAATCAGAATTATCTCTGAATCATGGTTGGTTTGTTGTCATGTCTGCTGATGGGGACAATATGCTTTTAACATTTGGCTGGTGGCTGCTGTTAATTTCCCTCCCTTTGTGCCAGTCTATCTGACTGATTCACAGTAAAATGCTGTTGGCTTGTGCTGACAGTCTTTTGTGTGTGAATATGACTCGGTGGAAATGGTGAAAACACAACTGACTTACTTTTCTGGCCAGCATCTTTCCGTGTTCATCTGCAAACTGCGCCTCAGCAGCATAGTCCTCTCTCTCCTCTCTCTGTATAAAGATAAGGCATTTAAATATAAATATCAATTCATGACATTCACTTTTGTAGAATAATAAATCATTTGTCTGTTAGAAATGTAAAAAATAAATTAAGTATCTGACATGGCAGATTTTTCCCATGTGTTGCACCACGCAACACATTTTTCTGGTCAAGCTCTGTGACATCATCAAAATGATCAATTTTGATGATTATTGTTAAGTTGTTAAGTGAGACTTAACAAAAAATAAAACTGAATGACTTGTCTTCTCATTGTATAATTCAAAAAAGATAAAAAGGCATGGACAAGATGTTCCCCCTCCAGGCGCAGGAAGCGACGGGTGGTCGGCGTTAGCAACCTGACCTGGCCCCGCCTCTGCTCCTGTTCCCAAGCATGTGGCCCCGCCTCCTGGTGGGAGAAGCCCAGCCCCTTGTCAAAGGGCTGCGTGCCTTGCAGGAGGCACCCACGCAGCACATGAGAGTAACCCGTGTCACACACCGGAGTCAGCAGAGCTTCCTGGGCCACGCGCAGGCCTGGCACGCTGCCGTCACGGCCTGATGATACTGAGCCCACCCAGCCCTGCAGGGAATCCTTGTCAGGTAAGTAAGGTTGAAATGCTCCACCTCCCACCAACCTGGAAACCCAAATGCAAAAAGAGGAGAGAGAAATGGAAGTGGAAACCAGTGGAAAAAAACACACAATATAGTCAGATTGACTTAAGTAAAGCAGGTGTACCGGTTGTCTCCGTTGTGCTCCGCAGCTCGACTCAGTCCCGACATCTCACACAGCTGGGCGTACGCCTGCTGGCCTGCAACAACAGAAATCCCTTCCACTGAACCCAGCTCTACACCTCCACCTCCTCCTTTTGCTCCTCCTCCTGTTGTACCAGCCTCCCCTCTCCTCCCATCCGACCTCTGACCTCCCAGCTGGCCGTTTAGGTTGACCTTGGGGACAGCGCCACTGGCTCTCACCCTGTCCCTTTCTGCCAGCACACTCGCTAGCTCCTGTGGCGCCTCCTCATCCTCAACCTCCCCTTCCTCCTCCTCCTCCTCCTCCTCCTCCAGCTCCATAATGGAGCCACTGGCCCCACTGGCGCAGCTGCTGGGGCGACCCAAGCTGCAGGGAAGAGAGAGCGTGGCGCCCTCTGAATCATCAGCCCGACTGCTGCCCTCAAGTGAATAGTCCTCCACCGTTACCAGCGAGGGGCTGACCCCTGCTGGCCACACTTGAACGTCCGACATCTCCATTAACGTGTCTTCCTCGGTGGTAGCGATGGGGGCGCACTCGAGGCTTGAGACTTCCTGCCAGTAGGGCTCCGCCCCCAGTGGAGAGGGCAAACTGTACTGCATGGAGGCCGGGGACAGCAGCTCCTCCTGCACCAGCCCATAACCTGGAGGGAAGACAGGGGCGACAAGAGAAAGACTAACACCACGCAGGCACAGCCAGGGGGAGAATGGGGAGGTGGTGGGTCAACTGTTTCTTCAACCTATAAGTGAAACAGTGGGGCTCAGCCCTGTCCCAATATACCAGGAAAGACTCTTTATCAAGCACTTAGAGTTTAGACCACTCATTTAGGATTCAAATATCCTTCAATTCATTTCACTCGTGATAAGAAAGACATATTGATCCTGAACCAGCAATCTGACTCCAAGACTCAATAAATTCCAGTCAACATGTTTTACACTACTTTCAGTTTAAAAGGCAAAACACAAGAGCAGCACTGGAAGCAGTAAAACATTGTCTTTCGCTCTAAAATCAGCTTCCTTTATCAATCTTCTGTTGATTCGTCTAATTCACATATAAACATTTGGACTAATTTTCTGCCAGATTTGATCCAAAGGAAGCACTTCAGGTTTCTGTCATTGGGACACAGCATCTTCAAGTGAGGTGAGGGACTAAGGGAGTTTGGTGTATCATCTGTTTTGTATGAAGTGAGTGGTGCAAGGCTCTTAGCTAGCATGTAAGAAAGTGAATCTGCAGAACAGACAGTGTTTCTTGCTAAGAGAAAAAAAGTCTAGAGTTAGATGTTGAGTGTGGGGTTGGCACGATATTCACTCATCATAGAAGTGGTGCTGGGAGTTTTTGGTATCTTTTCTTCTAATATCATCTCAGCAACAACATCTATGAGAAGATTTCCAGTTGGATTTTAGAGCCCTGATTGCAGGTGGAGATCTTGAGGAAATTTAAAGATTAAAAAAGGCCCATAAACTGAAGAATTGATAGACAGCCATTCCCTAAAAGACAGATTTGTTTAACATATGCTTCGCTTTTTTACGATTGATAATGCAATATTTAAAGGCCATACTGTAAATTTGTAATCAATTGGTCTACATGCATGCCTGATTAGCGACAAGGCAGCAGCTGGGTGCTTTACAATACAATTTTTCCATGATGTCTCAGCAGCTATGAAACAAATGTTTTTGTCTTATTATCGTTCCAACCCTTGTAACATGTCCTGTGGTGGGAGTCAGCAGCATCTTGCAGATTCTGCAGGGGAAAATGCAAGTTACTGTTGCTCTTGCATTCTCTTGTAGTTGCACCGTCATGCATTTATATGTCTGCATCCCAAGCATCCAGATACAGGTCATTGTACACACACACTCACACATATACATATGCGCGCGCGCACACACACACACACACACACACACACACACACACACACACACACACACACACACACACACACACACACATCAGACAAAACTATTATATTTTAAGATGATCTTATAATTGATTTATGCCTGTTAATGAAGGCAATTTACAGTCCTACACATTGATTTGTATGTTAAACTGACAGACTTTTAAAATTAAACATATAATATATCACCTAATTGCAGCGTGAATTATTTTGTGCAATTCTGTTAAGTCTCTTAACAAGATTCAGGACGCCGTAGTTGATAAATAGAATATAAGTTAATAGATTATATTCTTGGAATTTCAAACATTATTGAATATATATTTTTTTTTAAACGTTTTAATGCAGAATAACTCTTGAATTTAATAATGTATACACAGAACATATTTTAGACATTGTTTGGTTCTATTACCAAGACATCATTCACTGCAACAACACTAGTAAAATACACAAGACACACAGACACTCATTACATTCAGTGATCATTTAAAACAAATTATTTGGTATATAATATTAACTTAAGGGTAAAAAAAAATGTTATTAATGATGTATTTTACATTCATATTATAACTATGTTTATCTCATTGTATATCTCTTAACACTGGCATTAAAAAGTGGCATTTTGAACAATTCATTTGATTTATTAATTTAATTTATTGGATATGAACATCACTTTCAACGTCCTATAAGAAATATAAATACATATTCCACATTTAAAATAATATACTTTGGAAATGTTATGTGACTGAAGCTTATAGCTTAAAGTGTATCTTAATGTTGTCTTTGGTGATACTTCAAGACTGTAATACTGATAAATTGTTGCATCAATGAGGTCAGATGAATGGAATAAAGTGAAATTGAACAGTAAAGGAGTACTTCACCCAAAATCAAACTTAGCATCTGTTTACACTGCTCTGCTTCAGAGCTTCCACTTCGGGTGCAGCCCTAAGAACTAATTCAGTATCAAGCTGACAGGTTACAACAACACAAATGTTTACAGAGCAGAGACTTTATAGCAACGTGGCTGGGATGAAGCTTTGAGAGAGAAACTCAAGATACAGTGTGAGCACAACTTTAAGCTTTTTATGAACTGATCGTGTCAAAATCTTTCTCATAATATTGAAAATTTCCCCTTGCAATAAACTATAATAATTATAACATGTTTAGTATTTCCTGTCCTTATCCCTTTCAGATCCCTCTACTAGCCTCTAGCTTTACTGACTTGCAATGACTGTTTGTCTCTTTGAGGCAGTGCATCAACAACTATACTTGACAATCACATTCTTTTCAAAAACATTTAAAAAAAACGTGATAATGAGCTTTAACACTCAATATATATTTAGGTTCCTCTAATAATATACTGTCCATGATTAACATAAAAGTATTGCACACATAACTAATTTCACTAAGTGTAGTTGGTACAACGTTGTTTAAAAAAAAAAAAAAAGCAACGCTAACCCTTTTCCCAACTGTTTTTTTCATTTACTATCTATTACATAAATATTCAGTAAGTCTTTACATAGGAAAGTGGCTATAATATAGCAAAGTCTACTTTGCTTGAGTGTAAAACATCTTAAAAACCTCCAGGTCAGAATATTCAGTGGAGGTCATTTGAATTTGACCAAAAATATAATCACACTGCAACTTAGATTGAGTGCTAAAAACTAAGACTTCTTCTGACTGAATCCATGGCAACTCTACAGCAGTAAAAAATACTATGTATTATGGTTGAAATACCTCTTGACTGTATAAGTAATTGTCTTTAAAAGTTTTAGTGCTAATGCACGATAGTGTAGTGTGAGTGAGTGTGTGTGTGTGTGTGTGTGTGTGTGTGTGTGTGTGTGTGTATTTCTGGGATGGTACAGGGCAGGGATGATGAGAGGTGGCTTCAGAATGAGGTGAACAGGGAGGAATGAGTCAGAATGAGAGTTAGAATGAGTTAGATGAATCTGGGTTAGCCTTTCCCTTCACTCCTGCTATTTAAACACAAACACGCACACACAAGTGTCGAAGGCACAGGATGTGGTGAAGCACAAATTAACTCCACAAAGATTGAAAACAACAAAAAACTACACAACGCACTGCACAGCACAGCACAGCACACCACTCACTTACTTTTCCACTGTATATACAGTACATACATACACACACACAAGGACACACACACACACACACACACACACACACACACACACACACACACACACACACACAAACACACAATACAAAAACAGATGAGGACACACTTCTGGCTCACAGGTGAGGCTTGAATATACAGAAATAGTCACACACACTAAAACCAAGATACACCCACCACTCACACTAATATCCCTGCTGGCAGATAACGTTCAGACAATGTTCACAGTGACTCTGTCATCAGACTTGGGCAAAACATAGTTTATTAAATATATATACATATTATGTACATTTATAATATGTTATATATATCTGTAGGTTTATGTTAAATTTGGTGCTAATTTAACATTACTTTTTTTTTTACACACATATTCATTGCACAACATATTTATGCAATCACATTTTTCCTTCAAATTCCTTTCAAAGTTATGCAAACTTGTGCTGATCATTTTTTAAACATACCGAGTCACACACTCTTAACAGTAAGTATTTTTGCCCATGAATGAAAGACGACATGTCAACGAAACAACGATGTTGAACATTATGTGTTCAGCAGCTGATCACTTCTTAAAGCGTAGAATTTAAAAGACACACCATTTATTTTACAGAAAAAGAAAAGAAAAACATTTGTTTGTTAATATAGCATTAAAAACAAGACTGAAATACTGTACATCCATTGAACAGATAAAACATTGTACACTGTGAAGAAAACTCCATACATTGAAAGCATGCCATGCATATAAAGACGTTAGGATCAAAAACAGCAAACTTTATTTCGATCAAGAAACTGCTCACTCAAACATCCCTATTACTGTACACATAAAAATCATCTTGATAAACCTGGGCAAAAAAATATTTTAAAATTTTATGTATCATAAGTATTAAACTGAGCGTAGTTTATTTTGCAAAGCATTGCAATAAAAAATATAACGTCCTTCAAACAAATATTCATATTCACACACAGAATTTCTTGAAAGCTGACCTAAATCAAGTAATTTTTGACTTTCTTTAAATAAGAAATTCAGCTGTTATTTACTGAAGCCCAGGTCTGAAAACCCACTCACTCACACACACACACACACACACGCACATACAAACACATACTGTAACAGCAAAGCATGCAGCATGCACATGCACAAACTGTAGTACACACACAGAGCTGGATTGAGAGAGGAGGAGAGGGTCCCCGCTCGACTGAACGAGGGAGGAGCACGGGAAAATAAGATGACAAGAGAAGAGGAGGCCCAGAGGTCAACATGAGGTCATATGAGGTCAGAGGTCGGACAGGAAGAGCTGTGAGGAAGAAGAGCAGGAGAAGAGGGGAGGAGGAGGAAGTGGAGGAGGAGTGGGGCGGCTGGGCAGCAGATATGACATGTTTAGAGAAAAAGACTGAAAGCTGGACGGAGAGAAATCGTCCTGAGCAAAAGACGGGAATTTCAAAACCTGTTAGAACGTCTGCTGTCAATCCAGCATAAAAACACAGGTGAAATTCTGTCTTGTTCTCAGGGAGAAAGAAAGAAAGAAAGAAAGAAAGAAAGACAGACAGAAAGAAAGAGGGAGGAATAGAAACAAGGTATGAAGGCCCAGAGCACACTATCTGTGTACTAGCGCCACTTTTGACTAGTGTATTCATCCCAGACGCACACACACACACTCACACACACACACACACACAAACACACACACACACACACACACACACACACACACACACACACACACACACACACACACACACACACACACACACACACACACACACACGCATGAATGTATGCACACACATGTGTATGTGTGCACACACTCACACAGCCACACTCACACACATGTAATCTAAAGAAATCTCAAACATTCATATTTAAAAATCCGGAGTTAAAAATGTGTTAAGCTGGTTCGGGTTTAAAATTGTTTTAGCTACTCTTAAATTCCTGTCAGTAAAAGTGAGAGAGTTATCCTCGTTTCTCATATTAAGTAAGAAGAGGACGAACCATCATGTTTAGGGCTCAAGTATGAGGTGTGAAAAAACTGTAACTGAAAAAAAAATGATTTATGCCCCAGTGAGGAATGCACAGAGGCGGAGGTAGTGCATGCTGCAAAAGGCTGGGTTCATGGTGGGAGAATGACACCATTCCTCAGACCTCAAAAATTTCATTTGAGATTCATCATCATCATCATCATCATCATCATGTTCATGAGCAGCAAACCACCATGCAGCCCGTGCTCCCTTCAACTTACCCCTTCTGAAAAACGGGGGTCTAATAACTCGTGGCTTGTGCACTAGGCGCGATAGCCTTGTCTCCGTGACCTCTTGTGGAGCAACAAAGACAAGGTAAAACGGCTGTTACCCAGACTCAAGGGAGGCAGGTCAGAGGAGGAAGGTAAATAAGATCAGTAGCCCACCTTATGGTGCTGAAGAAAGTCTTTAGAATTGCTGACTACACTGGCTTTTTGAACAATAAATTTATACATGAATCCTGGATTAACAGTGGTGCAATAAGCATAGAATTCATACTTTTATGTACAAATATTACACCTATTATGTACCAGCATGTCCTGTGAATTTGTACATGTTCTGAATTTATATCGGTGCAAATGCTTGAGCAGAAAATTAGAGTAAACTATATCTGATGTACAGATCATCAAACAAGGAGCTTCCACATGTATTGGTATTCACACTCAAAAACTTAAGTAGTAGGGGTGTGACGATACACTCAGCTCACGAGACGAGACACGATATTGGGTTCACGAGATCGAGACGAGACAAGACGAGATTTTAACTCTATATTTAAGAAAACTTCAATTAGGAAATATATGACTTTTCTTTTATTTGAAATTCACAAAATGGAAATAATGCAGGTGCATTTTGAAATGTTTTAACTAATCATTTTGTAATGAATCACTTTAGTTCTACTTTCTAAATATATAATTATCATATGCAGTATGCAGCACTGTAAAAGGTTTCCCCATATAGATATTTTATAGATGGATCATTTTGGTTTTTATGGAAATAACAACCATAAACAAACGTTAGAAACAATCACAAATACTAAAAAGTAAATTATGAAGAGTAGAAACAATTCTAATATAAAAATATAAATTAAATAAAGAATCCAATTATCACAAATTATAACATATTGCTAATAAAAAAACACACAAATCCTGTATCACATAAACATACAAGTAGTACAACATACTTATAAATTGTGTTATAATTTGGTAGTATGACTCATTTTACTTTTTGCATCATTAGGCTTCCATAGCTGCGCTAGATTCCTCGGCTCCTCCTACTTCAGGCTTTCAGTATAGAGACCTGAGGTTAACCCGCTCCTCTCCTCTCCTACTATTGACAGCAGGTAGAAGCTGTTAGTTCACCAACTAGAACGAGGACACCCACTGTAACAAGGTTAATGATCCACTCGTGAAATGAAAAAAGAAGACATGACATGCCAATGATCGATAGAAAACCGATCGTCTGTGTTTTTGTTTTGGTGCGCCCCTTAATTATAGCTTTGCGAGACAACATTCACTTCAATGAAAAATATCGTCACGTTTTAGTCTCACGAGATCTCGTCACACCCCTATTAAGTAGTAATCAAAACTTTTGGGCTTTTTGTTTAAAACAAATCACATCTCTTAAATTTGGTACAAAATCTTTACATATTGGTTGAAATAATTTAAAACAAATTAAAAAAATATCACAGCTTAATCTTGGATCCAATCATTTATTAAATAGATAATATTTTTGCTGTAATACACACTGATTTAAATACGGCTTTTGTGTGTGGTGTTTAATATGCTTGTGTGTCTTACCATTGATGACACTGGGGGACAACAGGGTGGAGTCGCGGTCGCTGAGTCGACAGGCGCCCTCTTCTAAAAAGCCGGGTGCTGGCTGCGTAGCCTGACCCTCTAGAGAGCTCACAATGTCTGCACGGTCAATGTTCCTCAGAGCGATATAAAGGCTCTCCACTGAGAGACACACAGATGGAGCAGGAAGAAAGAAAAAAAAGAGAGGGAGACCAACGGAGGAAGAATTGTATGTGTACAATGAAACAAAAGAGGGATAAAGGAAAAGAGAAACATTTGGAGAGTCAGGAAAAGTGAGAAGTCAAAGTAAATAGAGTAGATAAATAATTTGATTTTGTGCACCTGATTCTACTTTTGTGCTTTGTTTGCAAGTGTAGCCACAATATTTTGCGCTGTTTTTAGCTATCAGGTAATATGTAAGAGGTAAACAGTAATATTGGACGTACTCTTGGCCCGTTTGCCCTCTCTGCTGGCCCACAGGTTGAGCAGCGCAGAGCTCTGGTCCAGCAGAGAGTTGGGATTCTCCACACGAATCCTGTTGATGTCGTCCACACCAAACTGGAGCTCTCGTGCTAACTCTGAAAGGAGGACAGCCAAGTTGATAAACATTTGGTACAAAAGAAGATACAGTAGAAAAAGAGATCTTAAGATATTTTAAATGACTGACCTGCCCAGCTCAAACCCAGCTGCTCAGATATGATGTTGATCTTGATCTCTGTCCTCTCCATGGCGTTCACTGTGGCTGAAGAGAAGATAAAAACAACCAGTTTAGAAACAAAAAAGACAACACAAAGGAAAATGGTGTATTCGTGTTTGTTGAACTTTAAACCAATTTTTCCAAATATTTCTTTAAAATTGTAAAGGGAACTTCATTTGGACAGTCCAGCTGATATTCAAGTGTTCGGATCAATGTTGGGAGATAGATCATATCAGCTTTGGACTATCCAAAAGTGTGTTACTGACTGTAAATACTACAGACAGTTTCTATTTATCGTTTCCCTATTTGGTTTATTTGATTAATCTTTTGTGTCCTAAGAGACGTGACGTTGGCTTGAGTTGCTATTAAAATTGTTAATAGCAATACTTACCTTGACAAAGCCATTACTCTGTTGAAGGAAATAAGCAAAACCCACAACATTGTTTTTGTCCAAATAATCCTCAGAGTTAGAACACCATATGGGCGGGAGAGGTTAGATTTTGGGGTTCATTCAGGTGCTTGTCCCACCAATCATAGTAGCATTCAGTAACCATTACAGAGGGACCAAAGTGCAACGTAGCAGCGCTGTGTACTTGATAGACAGAAAAGACCTTGCCCCTTCACCCTCGCTCCTCCTCCCACTCGTTTTAACCAACAAGAACGGCCATATTGTTCATTTACAGCAGGCCAGTATAAGGGCTCCTCTGTCTAGCTCCACTGCGAGGTCCTGCCCATTCATTGCTAAGCTACAATGCTGATCATCTGCTGCCATGCCATTGGAAATCGCAGTGGAGACATCAGCGCCATGCAAACCAATCACAGAAGTCATTCCTCACTTGTAATAGCTTCCAGGACACTCAGGAAAGAAATGGCTAATTTGCCAGGTGCCATGGAGCCATTTAGGGTCATATTGGGGACTGCTATTCATCTTTTGGCGCACATTCAATATCATTTCCTCTAACTGCACTGCAAAGAACCCTGGGGCATACTTTAGAGCAGCGCATTGCATCCAAGGTTCGGTCTTTGTGCCATGCGTGCACGCGAGACAGATACAGGTAAATAGAGAGGGCGGAGTGGGAAGCAAAGGGTTGTGGGTAAAGGGGCAGTGCAACATTCAGTGCCCGTCTCCACTATGAATATACCAGGAGAGGGCTAAAGGTCAGGCAGTGAAGGACTCACCCACACCGGGCTCATTCAGAGCGCTGTAGCGTTCTCTCAGGGCGAGAGGGGTTAATGTTCGCCTGCGCTCCTCGCTCCCAACAACCTAAAAACACATCAAAAGAGCAAAATCTAATTATGATTACTGTCTGAAATGTCATGAATGTAACACTTTTTAAACTTTTTTGTCCATGGATAGTATGCATTATGTAGAGCTTTAAGATTTAATGGTGCTTTTAAAAAATAATGTACATGCAAAATTGTGCAGCTGAGTATACAAGTGAAGCCTTAAAAATATGGAGTCACCCTGCTTTTAAAGCAGCAGTTGAAGTCTGCTCCTCCCCATCCCTCTGCATTGCTCTCTGTATCCAGCCCCTGCTCACTTCTCCCAGGCTGTGTACTTTCCTCCAACTCTCCAGACCTGCCATCCTCAAGCTGTCCACCAGATGCCCTCGGACCTTTCCTCCTTTCCTCATCTCTTCCATGTTCCCTCCTCTCATCCCCTGCAGTTAACTGCTCTCTACTATGCCCATTCTTTACCTGCAACTCATTCCCTCATCAGACACTCACGACATACAATGGTCCATTTCCCTTGATTTTTAAATTGCAATGCCTCTTTTGGACCTTTGATTTTTGCTCATTGCTGGTTTTTCTTTTTCCCTGTTTGGACTGCATCTCTGCTTTTGGCCCTCGCCTGCCTCACCATCTTGTAAGCCTTTGTTCCTCCATTTTGTACATTAAATCACTGAACTGCATCAGACTGCATTTGAGTCCTTCCCTGTATCCCTGTAACACTTCTTGCACATGATGTGACAAAAAGAGTCAATATATTTTCACTTAGGTTGACCAATGGCAAAAGGATGATGGGTGTTAAAAGACTTAAATAGGCTTACTGATTTTTTACTATTGTGCCAGCAAAATTTGATTTACGTGCGCGTTTAACAGAAAATATATGTATACATAACTGGGGGAAAAAAACACTTAAAAAAATAGGAAAATAGGTACCAGGCTAATTTTCAGGCTGTGACAAATTTTCCCTATTTCAAATACATTTTACAAACCCACATTATTAAAAGAGGTTCTCCATAAATTATAAGCGGAATATATATATATATAAAATATAATCAGTTCTGACAAAGTAATGAAAAACTAAATCCCACCTAATCAAACTCAGTAAATATTATACTTTGTAGAAAAACTGATTTCTTCTTCTTCCTAGAATGTCAGCCAGAAAACAATGTGTGCTTGTGCCGGTGCTTGGAAGCAAGTCCTTACCTTGACACAGGGTGGCATGGTTATGTTGAGGTTACACAGTACATGCTGTGTGTCCTCGTACTTGGTACACTTCCGCAGAAAGGACAAAAACCCAGCGGCATCCTTGTTACTATCTCTGACCTAACATACATATAAGATAGACGGAGAACAAGAGGAGAAGAAATAGAATATGGAGAGAGAAAAAATAGTGGAAAAAAGAGATACCAGACAGAGGAATGAAAGAGAAGAGTGAGCAATAGGAGTAAGTGAAGACAGAAAGCGGAAATAGAACGCGCAAGAAAAAAGAAGAATGAAACAGAGCAACAGAGGAGGAGTAGGAGGAGGAAGGAAAAACAGATTGAAACTAGTATTAAATCCCTCCATAATGTCACAAGCATGTGGCGCAGTAACATGGGACGAGAAGCAGGGGGAAACAGGGATGAAAGCAGTCCACAGGCAGGCGAGAGGGAGAGATTTACCTGCACATTTTACCTGGACGTCTGTCAGACCAGACAGTTACAGAGTGACCGTGAGAGAGAGAAAGAGAGACAGTGAGACAGACACATACAGACAGGCAAGGCGGCAAGATAGGAAGGCAGGCAAAGAAAGTGTGGGAGTCACAGGACATGCAAACAATTACCCAGAAGAGTCGAAAGGTAAATAGGTAAGTTGTTTGTTGCTTGGCTACATCGTAATGAAAAGATATTTATCAAAGTTTTCATCTGGCTGATGGTTGTACAATAGCGTGTCATGCTCAGAGACACATATGAACTCAGACAGACGAATAGATTATAAAAATTAAATGAAATAAAAAATATAAAATGACAAATATGATCACAAGATAGGCATGTACAGATAGTTGCAGAGTATGAAAACAGGTAAAAACAGCGACAGAGACATGTCATCTGTGTAAGAGAAGGACTTATAACAACAAAAAATGCAAAAGAAAAAAAAAAGACAAACGACTGACAATTATTGCCACAAGTTTACAGTGACGCATCTATACACAAAAATACCATTACATATTAGAGAGGTGTCTATTAATAAACATTCATATAAATACATTTGAGAGTAAAATAGAACAGTAAAAAAACAGTTTAGAAATAAGAATGATTTGACAACCATGAAGAAGAATTGACTGCAGAGATCAAATAATGTATCAATATATTAAAAAAACTATCAATATTTACTGACTTTGTGACTTGTGACATTCATAGTTTTAACCTTACGATTGGATGGTTAATATTACGGTTTGAATGTAATAATGTTATCATTCTACAATTCTAATTTAACTATTTCTCAGCTGCAGGTTTAACTTTCTTGGTTTGTCGTTGCTGTGGTGCTGAATGAAGGAAACATGGTGCTGCACTACTATCTGAACTTTTACATGCTAATAGTGAACACACTGACAGATATGACACTGAAAAGCAAACAGACACACACACACACACACACACAAAAAACACCATATGAACAGGTTGTTATGGTAGTCAGCTGGTGTACAGGACGGAGACTGACTAACTGGCGAGTGAACATACTGAACCCAACAACTGAACAAACGAAACTCCAATACTGTATGAATATGTAGCTGGTGATAAAAATGCAGGCATATAAACAGCTAGGTAGAGACACACCTTGACAGAGACAGGCAGTCTGTTATCTTTGAAGGCCTGGAAGCTGAAGCTACGAGGCTGCTGGGTGGCCTTCCTGATGGGCACCAGGTTCCCAGAACACTCCAGGTGCAGCGGCATGCCCTCCATCAACTGTGGAAAATGCCATAACATTTTAAAGGGTGACAAGATAAATCAAAGCACCAAGAGAATGTGAGAAGGATTTGACCCTTGTAAAAACAGCCAGAGTGCAGATCGATATCATAACATCTTTGACACAATCTCCTACTCATCTGTGCTGCAGAAAACGCTGCACTCGCTCGACGCCTCCAGGATAAGGAGGCATTGGGAGCAATACCAACAATGCCAGCAGCGATATTAGCCTTCTTACGTTTCATTACGAAGAGAAAAACGACAGGAATCGCATCTTTTCATGATGAAAAGAAAGACAACTGGCATTGCTACTAGCAGCATTTAATATTTATTGTTATAATCATTCTCTAGAAAACAAGAACCAAATGCATAAAATAGGCACTTTAAAATAACATCAGATGTTATGAAAATGATTTCCATTGTCTGGGAGTTACGTATGAGTGTACCAACACCTATTTCTCCCCATAACAGCTTTACTTTTTGGTGACCTTGGCAACCATTTCCCTTTGCCCCCTGTGCTGACCTCAATGTCTCGACTCCGAGCCACTTCAGTGAAGTTTTCATGCAGCTCCAAAGTTTTGTCCATCTTGTCATCTGTCATGCAATAACAACGCAAGCGTCCCTCGCGCGCTTCATTCATCTTTGCAAATATAACAAACTTGGCCATATATGGAACGGCCATTAGCTCCCGGTACAGCAAGTTGGCAAAGGTCACTGCCTCTGCTGTGCGTGGACAGTCCGCCAGCCAAAACCTTGATGAGGTAAAAGAACAACAAGGGGAAGGACACAAGGGACAAAGAGACACTTAATTGCAGCTGTAGATTCTGGATGCATCACTGACAGGAAATACATTTAACTTCGTTATTGAAAGGAGCTCACCTTGCAGAAACATTGGTGGTAAAGTTGGCACAGTTGTGGGCGTACATCAGCTTAGTGGTTCCTGTTATGTCCTCCCACTGAGCTGGTGCTGTCCCACCTGAGACACAACAACCCCCACTGTGTCATTCATGCCCCGATAAACAAGGTAACAGATGTCTATATTCTCACTTTTACAGAACATTTTATGTGATTTTTACATCCAAAAAATTCATGTCAGTTGAAAAAGCCTCAAACAATGCAATGTCACCAAATTTGGCAAACATCTTGTTTAAAAAAAGAAAATCGAATTCCAACAGGATCCTACCAATGACACTGCAGAGCAGGCGTAAACTGGTGGTATCACCCTCCCCAGCATCCCGGGGACTCTCCCTCCAGGATGGTGGCAATGGGATGCGCAGTCCAATTGGACGGTGAAATTTGCGTCTGCGTGGTTCGATGGTAATCACTGGGCTGAAGGTTGCCTGGTTACCAAGCTGTCGAGTCAGTAGTTCATCAGGAATTGGCTGAGCCTAAGGTAGAAGTGGTAAGGGAAAAGGTTATAGAGATACAACATGCCAGGAAAGGGAGAATAAAGAATTAGGTGTTAAACAGAAGGGTGGGTGTATAGATACATGAAAGATAAAAAACAGTTAATATGATGACATAAGGGAAAGTGATAATAGGGCAAAGTAGGAAAGATATAGCGACAATACAAAACGGGGAGCAGAACAGCACGTGCAATAGACTGAAAGGTCAAACTCACAGCCATACTCACGCATGCAACCAATTCATATTTCACACCTGACCCAACTCAGATCAGTGCATCAGCTCGGTCAGTGTGGCTCACAATTTAAATCAGGGAACTGAGGAGTGATGAATGGCTGGATAAAAGGAAAACATAAACAGAGCAGCATAAGGCAAAGCAAAACTCAGACCCATGCAGCTTCCGCAAATAGCATCAGTGCTGTGACAGACAATGTAAATAATGTACAGTGAAGTGACCGAAACACAACAGAAATGTAGAACCCGTAATCTTCCTGTCATGGAAAACAAGGCCAAGTTGAGGTGTTGGGTGAAAAGAGAGTCAGCACAAGTGTTTGCCAAAATCCCATATGTGTGTCTGTGGAGGTCTGGATGAGTGACAGTCAGCCACACACTTGCCAAAAGCTCATGTTTGTAAGGACAGACACAAAATGCTAATTTTGAAACGGCAGAATGGCTGAGATGGTTTTCTTGTGTTTCTTGTGTTAAGCCACCTAGTTGGCAACAGCATATGCAAGGTGATCCTGTACATTGTATATTAAAACTGTATACCATGTAGTATTTTAATGAACGAGAAGCAAGAAATAATCAGTATGTTATAGGAAGAGGTTACAGTTTCATATTGTAAATGACCACATCAGAGTTTTTTCAAGCCTTTACTACTGTCACGAATAAATATGAGCAAAATTATATCACAATTAAATAAATGCAAATCAATGACTATTAGAAATGTAAGGCAGGAAAATTACATTTCAAAAATCGTAAAAGATATATATGTCAAGTGTAAATAAAAGCGTACAGGTGTAAAAATAACGTAGATAAAAGACAGTCAACTGAAAAAAACATGCATGAACTTTCTATAGTTCAATAAAATACGGACTTATGCTGGATAGAAAATACTGGATCAAAAACAGATTTGCTTTTCATAAATGTCACAGGACAATTCATGAACTTCCTTAAATGAATCATCTGTCTACAGTCAACAGTAAAGTAAACACATTCAGTCTGGCTGACTGATAGCATCAACAACTTTTACATATCGAGCCTCATTTGTCAAATGGACAGAGCATCAGTTTGGCAATGTAAAATGTGTCAAATTTCAACTAAAAGACACTGAATGTAGCACAATTACTTAGTCCACAGGTAAACACGCTGGTATAGAGAGTTAAGTCTGTGTCATAATTAAAAAATCTGCATTTAGTCATTTCTGAGCACCGGATTGTATTAGTTGTACAAGTGAAATATCAAACACCCCGAGCAATTATGAAAGGTATGGATATGCATAGAATCTATCTCATGTTTTACAAATATGTTCCCTCTGCTTTATTTCTTCTCTAATTCCAAATCCTCATCTTACCTGCAGTCCCAGTCTCACTCTCTTGGTTACAGCTGTCTCAGGGAAGATGGCCTCAACGTGGGGTACAAGCTTAGTGGTCAGTCGGCCACCCTCCGGGCCAATCAGATCGCTCTCCTGCTGAATGCGGGAGACCACAGCGAAGTAGAGGGGGAAGTCAGTGGAGATGATCCGACGGATTCTCTTCTTTTCCAGCTCCTCTTGACTCTCCAGCTCTGCAGACATGAAGATGTGAAGAGGGAGAAAAAGGAAAGAGAGGACATGAATGGTAACAAGAGACACAGAGAGAACACTAACACAAGTCTAGTTAAATTAAACACAGTCACAACTTAGTTCACAAACCCCACTTTACAATTACATGTGAGGTGAGAGAAAATGCGCTTGTGTGATGCTACTGAAACGACTTTCCCATTAAAAAAACAATATCCCCTCCCTGTGCTCTTGTTTTCTAACTCCAGGGTCATACATCAAGATTAAGACAGGCTTATCTGCAACCATGCAGGGTCTCATGGACGGTTACATCCAATACCTATCACACTGACCTTCATCCATGCCATTCAAGATAGTTTCCAGCACTTCATCGCCATAGCGATTGCGATGCTCCTTCCAGACTGAGCCATTTTCACTGCGGAGGACCACAAGCTCTCTGTCCCCTCGGCCCAGTGAGGCAAAGTGTGGGATTTCCACTATTACTGGCCTGTGAAAGAAACAAAAAGCTGAATAAAAATCTGGGTCTGGATCATTTTTTAGGTGTATTACTTTTCTTCAGCACACAGAGGATCATGAATTAGTTATAAGTGAGAAATAATATGAATTGGGTACAAAAGATTGATTTTACTGCCTTAAATTCAAACTGAGATTACTCCAGAAATAACCTCCCTGAGATGTCCAGATCTGCAGTATCAATAACCACTAGATGGCAGAATAATCAATTGTTTGTGATTTATTTGCACATTACACTAGATGCTACAAACAAAACCAATCCAAAGTAAATTTTTTTCTAATTTTTGTTTGAAATTGGAAGACAGTTTTTATTTCATGAAAATAAGAACACCCGCACGCACGCACACAGCATACACAGAAACCCTATAAACTGGGGCTTCTTTCTTTAAGTTACATGCTATATGTACTTAGAACTTATAACATTTATAGCTGGACAAATAAATTGTTCTAATTGGCTCACCCAAGGAACTGCATACTGGAAGGCCCCAGTGAAATGATGCGGCTAGCAAGCCCCTCCCCCTCCACCAGTGGAGGAGGTGTGGTTAGTTTCTGAGGTTTGACCAGGCGGCAGGTGATGCGTGTTGGTGCGGCGCAGGTTCGAGGAGGGATGATCACTCGCAGGCCGTGGTGTCTGCTCCCTCGCATGGAGCCTCCTCGAGCATCCACCATGAAACTAACCAGGAAGCTGAGAGTCGAAGCAATATATGGATTAAATGGAGACGTTCAGATCACTGCATTTCACTCATTTTCAACTATATCACTGTAATCAGTAATGACAAAGAGCAGCAAATAGGTCAGAAACTCCACAACCTATTGGTGAGGGGAAAACGATCAATTTAATAAAACAGACATGGATGATTCTGTAGTGGGAACTGTCTGTTTATGTTTCATACAGAGTTACATGTACCTCTGACACCAATTCACTGTGTGAGTGCCCTTTTCATTTCATTGTCCCAATATTGCAGGGTAGGACAGGCCATCTGGAGTGGCCAGTGAGTGCAGCGAGAATAACACAGAAAATATTCAGAAAGAACCTCCTGCTGTTTGATGCTGAAATTAGACATGCAGCTCAGACAGGTGTGTGTGTGTGTGTGTGTGTGTGTGTCAGGCAGGGTGACTCTTCTGATCTCAGGAGTCAATCTTTTCCTCCTACCACCCTCACTTAATACTCGGCTCTTCAGATCCTGACTCATAGTTCTGTGCATAAATTATGACTAGGCAGACTTCATAAATTAATATTATGCTGCATTAACCTTATGGAGCTTTGTTGGAAATAAATGTATTACATTATTTATGAATGAGCAATATGAACGAAGTGTAAACATGGAAACAGTCAAAGTAGTTTATGATCCTTAAGTAACAAACATGTATAATTTAATATATTATAACATCAGTGGTCATAAAAAATGAAGGAAGAGTCTGCAGCATTAACTGTGGAGCCATATTTTTGGATTACGGACATTGTGAATATGCCTTCCTGGCTTATATATCTGTATTTTTTTTACTAAATTATCATTTATGGAAACTGATAGTTGTGATGTCCTTGTATGTGTACTTTTCAAACACCTTTGTAAATCTCATAAACTGGTCTTTATAATAAGATTGATAAGGAACATCACTGAAAATGAGGATTAACATGCAGCAAAATGTTTCATTATCTCACCCAGTGTGAATAGGACTCGCCACAGGGCTGACATTGTCTGAGGTTTCTGTAGCCGGACTGCTTGGGATAAGAGAGTCTTCATCATATTCCTTTGGCAGGGGGATGGGAGTGTGCTGAGGTCATGCAGGGAGAAAAATGAAAGGCAGTGAATAACTGAGCAGCAGTAAAATAACCATGACAGAAGCGATTAAGACAGAGCATAGTAGGAGGGAATGACAGACAATAGATAGAGAAAAAGGTGAGAGAGGAGAAGGCGATAAAACAAAAACAGCCCAATGAAAGGAGTGAGAGAAAAGAGAGCAAATGACAGGTGGAAACAGGCAGAGAGTAAACCAGAAAAAGCTAAGAAATTCTAAAAGAAAGGAAGAAATAAATGTCACATTATGCATTACTAGTGTAGGCAAGCTCTGTCTTAAAATGGATAAAGAAACAAATGCTTGCAAATTGTAATGCATCCTCTAAACATTATGAGTTAAGCCTACCTGATCCAGCAGAACAGTCTCTGGGGACACACAAGGGATCCTGGGAATAGCAGGAGAATATGGCCTGTGGGAGAGGAAGTGAGAATAATGTCAGACAAGAGAACATGGTAATAATGATTATTATTCTGCAATTGAAATCCTAATAAAAATCATTTTATCTCATGCTGTTGCTTCTCATAATTTAAGACAAAGATCTATGATGGTAACTCACAACATTTATTATGTAAGGTATTGAAAATAAATCCAAACCAGACAACACAAATGCAAAACATGAGAATACAATGACTTACGTGGTACCAATGCCACCCTCAAAGTCTCTGAGGGTCTTCTTTGGGGAGAGGAAGTCATCGTCCTGGTCCTTGAAGTCATCCAGCTTCAAATAGCGTGCCCCATCCATCCCGAGCAACTCGTCTCCTATTGGCAAAAACGGAGAAGTCAGGAATATGGAAAAGGAGCAAAGAGGACAAACATGAACACTGGTAAAGAACATGTTACAAAGAGCACATACAGAATTAAGAGAGAAATGGACAAGACCAGGAGAGTACAGGGCATAATGATGCTGATGTCATCTTTTGAGTTCTTCCACTCAGTCTTAAGTTAAGCTTTCTTTAATCAAGGCAAAAATATGCCAATGGTATTCAGTTTTCACCTATGCATTTGGACTTGTTTTTATGATTTTTATGAGTGACAGTATCTTGAGCTGTGGTTGACCTCTCCACTTGAAACAAAATACTTATCACTTGATTCAATTGTTTGTAAGTAGTAATCGTTACACCACCATCCTTCCCGTCCCTTCACCTTCATGAAACCACAGAAAAAAATGGCCACAAAACAATCTCAGATATTTTAGTCGAAGCAATGGAAACCGACAACCAGAGCCAATGGAAACCAAAGGAGTAAAAGAAGAAGACTGGTAAGACAGTGAATATTAACACAGTTTAGGACACTGCATGGACGGCAGACTGCAAGGCACCTTGTGACAGCTTTTTTAGTGAGCATGCCCATTAAAGATGAAATCACATGTGTGATGGTTGTTTCTGTGTAGGAGAAAATACCTCAATTATTAAGGAGGAATGATATTGAAATAATAATCAGAACAACAACAGTAAACAACGAACCACTTCAAAATTTAAAGACAATTAACCTGATCCTACCGACTAGGGTACCTGCAGACCCAAGAGGTATATTTTTTGTCATATCTCTCAGGTGCTTTATTCTATTATTCCAATTTTCAATGCTCCTAATGACTTGATATCATTGTTTTCTGTTTTAATTAGTGCTTTTTAAAAATAGTAATAATTTAAAGTATCACACACTTTTGGGAGAGTGGGGCAACTCTGTCAGCACTGTACTTGGAAAAAAGCTATGATTTGTATTAACCTCTTCCACTCCCGCCCCCTTACCAATACACCCATTTTTTGGAGGTGCAGCTCAGGGCTGTGTGTCATGTTTTTCTAGTCATAAATCTGTAATAAACAATGTGTTTTGGTTGGGCACCTATTCATGGGTTTAGAATGTATAAGGGCTTAGAACATTATTATAGATTTAATGGCCATTCCCATGTTCAATTATGTCTCTTAACTTGTTGCAGCATTTTTTGGGTTGATACTATTTGTTACACAGATTTAGTGAAAAATTTAACATTTCTGACCACTCAACATTTGATAAAAATGGTCTAAATCCATCCAAAACACCACATAACAACACTAAGACCTTGAGAAACACCATAGAAAGACATCATGCTGTGATTTGATATCAAAAACTTTTGACGTTTAGAGATTTCTGTAAGAATTGCATTTTTTGGCAATTGCATGGCAAGCATTTCTGATTTTGGAAATTAGTCAGAGACACCCACATTGTCAATATACATAGGAACGCCATACATCCTCTGAATGCCACAGATCTCTAGTTTGTGGATGTAAAGTTTCATGAGGTTGTGATTATCCTGGAGGTCACAATATGTCATTTAATAGAGTGCAGTCATGTTTCAAGAAAGGGTCACAACAATTAAATAGCTTAAACTGAATGCATCCATAGAACCCATTCCCATGCTGATATCTTAATTTGAAAGATCATATGATCCAATGGCAGTTTTTCCCTCACCAAAATGTAGCGTAGCTTTTTAGTGTTATTTATCCCTTTTACTGACAAGCTAGGCTAACAATGGATGCCTTAAGCCTTCTAGTTTCATATGATATCAGCATCTTCACTGTAGCTTTAAAAGTGAGGGTGCTACAGCCTCTGAAAGACAGCTGTTGTCCTCAGGGAGTGGAAGAGGTTAAAGAGAGGTATAAACTTATATTTATGCAAATTATCTGAAAATCTCCTAAAATATATATTTTTTTCATCAATTGACATTTATTTAATAACTAATAATGTTTTGGGAAGAAATAAGTTAAAATTTTGCTATGTGGTTGTTAAAGTAGTTTGTTCTTGGGCCTCCCAGGGACCCCAGTTGGTGGTATATTAAATATGTTGGTAGGATGAGGGTTAAACACAAAATTACAAGCTGTTCAGAAAAACAAAAGAACATTAAAGAAGAAAAAAGTAACACAATTACACACGTACAACAACATCAACACAATAGATTAAAAATGAAGCTTGTGTGTAAAAATGTTTTCAAAATTTGATGTAAAAATTACTGATTTGATTTCATTCTGAGATTCTTCTAATCAAAGAGATGACTGCATAAACAGTAACTATGTGTGTTGTCTGCAGGAGAGTGTCACAGCTGTGGAACAGCGTGTGTCTAATCAGCGTATTGATCAATTAGGCTGTAAAAGGCACGAGCACTCATCTTTAATATGGTTGGAGTAACAGCAATTCTGAATTGGAGGGAGCTGTTTGTCTATTTAATGTAGAAATACTGTAGTTCTGTCAGTAATGAGTCAACGGACAGATGTGCATTGAAGGCTGGTAAAAGGAAAAATGCCGTGACTACATGCTGATGAATAACAGACACATTTTTTTCAAATAAATCTCTGTAGAAGAGATAAAGGAGGAGAGAATAAGGACAGATACGATAGAGATGGAGACTAACAAACAGGGCTGGAGTTGAGGGCAGAGTCACAGGAACTGATTAGAAAGACAATTAGTGACGCACATAGAAAATGAGACAGTGCAATTGCAATGAAGGCACATGTTCACTAGTTACTGGGCCGGACAAGGCAGATATAGACACAATCCTACCTAACGTTAGCTGGGCAACCCCTACAAAACAAATGGAAAAGTGTGTTATAAACAGTCATAAACAGTTTATATAAATCATGGTGGTAGGCTACTTCGATACGTCAGTGTACCTCCCATACAGTCTTCTTATACCAAAATAGCGCATCAGACCTGAAAATTAATAATCATAACTGTACAGTTGATGCTTTTTCTATAATTATCTCAGATGGCCTACCTTCATCCTCTGAGACATCCAAAATCTCATCCACTGTCTCAGGAAAACTCATCCGATGTTTCTCTGTAGTTATCTGTGAGGAGCAGAAAGAGATTGTAAAAGTGACATGTGGCAGAGACAGAGGAAGGAGCCAAATGGAAAAGAAAGAGGGGAAAATAGTTTCATTATTTTGCAAGCAGATGAGGGAGCTGAACTTATCCAAGACAATTATTTTATTGAACACCTGAGCCATGGTGTGTCAAGGCTACTTCTTTGATGTAACCATGTGAGCCATGTGTGATGTGTTGCTCACCGCAGAGACAGACTCCTCGGTGACCAGTTTCAGCACATCAATGACAGAGATGTAACCCAGCCGCTTAGCAATGCCAAGGGGAGATGTCCCATTCTATACAGAAAAATCGCAATCATGCAAAACATGTCCAGATTTTTCATTTTGTAGAAAAGTATACAATTAAAACCAGATAATTGTCAAGACATGCAATAATGACAGATAGCTTTCAATTTTCATATGATCCAGGGTTTTTCCGCCCCCCTGTGGACTAATAGACAAATTAATTAAAGACGTAAATATTGCAATACAACAACAACAACAAAAAATAGTACATATTATTTTGTGTTCAGTGTAAAGTTATGGAAAGGTGATTCCTTTCCATGTGAAATTAGCAATATGTTGCTTTAATCAGAAAATAAATCTGTTACCAACAGGTCAAAATGATTGTGAATGTATAATACGGTATCATCAGCATATGGGGTGAATGGTGAATGGAGGCAAGGGGATGTTCTTAGCTGTTAATTATCTTTACTATCACCACTGCTGGGTGAATCTTAGTTCTCCAAGACCTTCCAAAGGGGATGATAATACAGTATTACACTAATATTACAATGAAAAGTAGATTAACCACCTTTTAAATTATGTCATAGAAAACATTTAAATGAACTGAAAAAACTGAAATGACACTCTATGCATCTTTCCATTACCTTTATGAAATGTTACATTTCTGATAGAATTGACAGTTAACCAGTAACTTTAATTGGGAATTCTGTCTTTTACTGATTTTATAAAAATGATGCCCGTTAAACTATTTTAATCATTTCCTGAAACAGATGGAAAGCCAGAGAGTAGGAATCATCTAAAAGGTGATATCAGGATAAGATATTCCACAAAGTGTCTCACCGATGTAATCTCATTGGGCTGGGCTCCGTGTTTCAACAACAGGGTGACTATATCAGTATGGCCCTGCTGAGCGGCCTGGTGCAGAGGGGTGTAGCCCATCTGTAAAAAACACAAAAGAGGGAGAATGGCTGAGACAGATAAATGGATAAACATAGAAAGCAGTGATTCCATCCAAGATTTTGGCAGCTAATGGTAATACCAGTGTTGCTCCAGCCAATCTGCTCATACTGGTTAGCTAATTGCTGATGGTTAAAGTGTGTTGACAAAGCTTCATAGTACTAAAAGCAAGCATCAAACAAGTAAACACAAAAACATGAAGTTAATCAAACCCATATTCAGTACATGTAATCTAAAGCCATATGGATAATTTACCCTCGTCTTGCTATTCACATGAGCCTGTTGCTGCAGAAGGAACTTCACCATCTTGATGTTGCCATAGTGACAGGCCACATGAAGGGGTGTGTAGCCCATCTGAGACATGGGGAGAGAGAGACAGATGGTTGTTGTTCAGTAGCTTCATGAATCCCTATTTACAGGCTGGGATATTGTCTAAACGTGCAAACTCTTACAAACATAAACATGCAAAATTGTAAAAAGGAAGCAAAAATAAGCTCGTTATCAACTTCTTAATTCACTGCCGCACTTCTGTTAGTATTTGACTCCTCTATCAAAGTGATTATGAAGACCAAAAACTATGAAAACATACTGTAGAACCCAAAGACTCATTTTTGACTGACCTGCAGTCAAAGCTTAAGACGTATATCTGCAACCAGTGTCATCTTTTAAACTCACCCAATAATACCTACTTTAACATTCTTGTACCAGTGGAGGCTGAGGTCTTACCCGTGAAGCAGCATAAACAGAGGCTCCCTGTTTAACCAATGTGTCAGCAATGCCAACATGACCCTCCTGAGCCACAAGATGCAGAGGGGTCAATCCACTCTAAAAGACAAAAAGAATGGCAAACAATATATTTTTATTTAAAAGTAGTTAACAAATAGTTTCATGTTAATTTCTGAAGATGCGTAAATCAATTTTCACATTGGAAATGATGAAGTTTGATGTACTCTAATAATACCTTGTTTCCCAGATTTACGTTGGCCTGTTTAGAGATGAGCAGAGCCACAATGTCAGGCCGTCCCTCCTGTGAAGCCAGGTGCAGGGGCGTGATGCCTTGGAGGGACTCAGAATTGGGAGATGCCCCATTCTGCAGCAGACAACTGGCCACCTCCATCTGGTTCTGCTTTGCCGCTATGTGCAGGGGAGTGTAACCATTCTATGGAGGGAAACAAGAACATACAGTACAGAAACAGACATAGAGTGGGCTCAGATTTTCTTAACGCTGTTCAGGACTAATTTTAGATCAAAAATGCTTTTGTGAGAGTTCTTCAGAAGACAAAGACTGTCATGTGAATTACTGCATGTGTAAGCATCACACACTCATTTGACCTGTTTCGGTTTGTGTGTCAGCGACGGGTTGGCATGCTGTGTTGGCCCTGCCTGTGTGATTATGAGCGTGCCGCACACACACACACACACGCACACACACACACAAGCATCTTACTCGAGC
Source organism: Scomber scombrus (assembly GCF_963691925.1). NCBI lineage: Eukaryota > Metazoa > Chordata > Actinopteri > Scombriformes > Scombridae > Scomber > Scomber scombrus. Next base: position 21,716,648 of record NC_084984.1, read on the forward strand.
AGTGCTGTGTGCAGATCCTCCCTTGCTGACCAGGAGTTTAACAACATCCAGGTTGTTGTGATGGACGGCCACATGAAGGGGTGTCAGACCGTTCTGTTAAACACACACATTCACATGTACACATATATAAACCCACAGAGAAATACATACACAAAAACACATAGAAACATGTACATATGAAACACATACCATGATAATCTATCAATCTATCAATCAAGGTCAAGCTTTCAGGCTGTTCTGCGGTTGCTGTGTTCTTCACAGCCTTGCAAAGAGTGCTTCACTGTTTTTGTGTACTTCAAGGACCTAAACTACAGAGAGCACATATTGTCTCACCTTCCCAGCTGCGTTAGGGTTTGCTCCTCGCTCCAGAAGGAGCTCAGCTACGTCCACCTTTCCATATTTAGAGGCCACATGGAGGGGAGTGAAGCCTTTCTGCTCAAAATAAACAAAATGAGCAGAACCAATATCAATTTAAGACAAAGTCAAAGTCAAAATGTGTGAACGAACAAGGAGAAGGAGGAAAATAAGCAAGTTAGGTCACAAACATAATATAACCCATGTTTTCCTTTGCTAACATATCTAGGGTCTAATAATACAAAATGTTTTCCTTTGCAATGGCTTCTACTCTACCTTTGTCATCTTGACTTGCTGTGCTCCAGCATCTAACAAGATTCGAATTGTGTGGATGTGTCCTTCCCGTGCAGCGATGTGTAAGGGTGTGTGGCCTGCAGTTGTAAATGAGTCGGGGTTAGCATTGTGCTCAAGAAGCAGCTTGACGAGCTCCTTGTGGCCCATACGGGCCGCACAGTGTAGGGGTGTCTGGTCATCCTGAACAGAGAGAACAAGAAGAAAAAGGTTTAATTCATGTCTTAAACACAGAATCAGTTACCATGAAGTAGTGAGAAATAAACTGACAGTACCTCCTCAACTATTACTGATTGGCAGATACAGTTAACACATACAAACACAATATGTTGAGGGTCCTGATGACTAAAGCCAGACTGCACAGCTCATACCTTCGCCTTGGTGTCCACTTGTGCTGCGTTCTGCAGCAGGAACTGAGCAACTTCACAGTGTCCTGCTCTGGAGGCCATGTGGAGGGGAGTCTCCACTTTCTGGTGTGGGTAAATACAGACAACCAGTCACTCAAATTACATAATAGTACACCACTTGTATACGTTTGTAAATAAGGTTTTCAAACCATTCATCAATTACGAAACACACCTGTTATATTGGTAAAACAAGTATACCTGGGCATATTCTTAGCTATAAAGAAACATGATTTGATATTTTAATTTATGATCAGTTTTAGAACCTCTGGACCATAAAAAAAAATCCATTTAAATTCACCTTGTGTATGTCAGGGCCTATGATTCAGACCAGTCTTGTAATTTAGTAACACAATTCATTCTTATTTTGAAATATCACCCTTGACAGCACTTACTGTTTGCTGGTGGAATAGAAACCTAATTAGTGTAGTGACTATGAATCTTGAAAAATGAAACTATTCAAGTAACTCTTATTATTGACCTATGTGTCATGTCATTCATCTAACAATGCTGGAAAGTGATTTAACAGAATTAAATTAGGAATTGACTTGATTTGGTTTGTAGTGTAGAAAAAGGAGTTCTCACCACATTGGAAGCATTGGGTGAAGCTCCTCTCTGGAGCAGATTCTTCACTATGTTCAGATGGCCCATGAATGCTGCTACATGAAGAGGAGTGAGACCAGACTGTACACACAAGCAAGATAAAGAAGGTCATCAGGGCTCAATGCCAGACATTCTACTACATTATCCACATCTGACTGACAGACATATGTGAATTAGTGTCAATGGCTCTAGTTGTTTGGACAGTGGATATCCCCTAATGACAGTTTTTTGAATGTTTAAGATAAATGCCACTGACATCAGACAGAATATAAATGAATTCAAAAATGTAGAACCTTTTTCATAATTTCAAAACCATAAATTCTACTCATCCTGCCATTACTTGACCTTAAATCTGAATGTAGGAAGCAGTAAATGAAGACTCAAAATGCAAACATATGCTTGTCACAAAAGCTAAAGAACAATTTATGAATGCCTCTTGTGTGAGAATTCTGTTTACACCGGAAAAGTGGAAAATGTGTAAACTTTTAGACTTTCCCTCGTGGTCACATTGTCTCACCTCTGTGACAGCTTCTAAGGAAGCAGAGTGCTTAAGCAGCAGGTCCATGGACCGCATGTGGTTCTTCTTGCAAGCAATATGGAGAGGTGTGAAGCCATTCTGGAGACAAAGTTCAGGATGAAAAGTTCAGGATGAGACAAAATGTGTGGTCCTACCTTTTGTAAGTAAGGTTGTAAAGTTGGCAAGTGTTTAAGTCCTGAACTCGATGATCTTAAACTCCATCAAAAAAATGTTAAAAAGTTACTCACCAGAGCACGTGCATTGGCTTTGGCCCCCTTGTCCAGTAGGACTTTGGCCATGCGATGGTGACCACAGTGGGCTGCTACATGAAGTGGGGTTAAATGGTCCAGCGTGATATCATCAATCTCGGCATTGTATTGCAGTAGCTGCCTGACACAGTCCATGTGATCCCCTTGGGCTGACATGTGGATGGGGGAGAGACCATTCTGCAAGAGACGTGAAAAAGGGGACATAGACAGATGAAGGAAAAGAGGAGACAGAGGAGAGAAGATGCTGCCAAAATGAAGTCATGCGTATGTATAATGTTATACGTAGCAGTCAGTCAATAACATTCGGTTTCGGATGTTCGGGAAAGCAGAGTTCACAGAGGAGACATAACACGCTGTGGTTAAATTACTTGCAGATTATATAACTGGCAAGGAATATTGTGGCTATAATATCCGCTAAGTATGCACTTGTATGAAGCTCAGATCTCAGATGCTCAATTAACAAACACATGAGTCAGATGTTTTGATTCTACAGTAACTCATTTGCACAAGTTGGATGCAAGTGCCAAAGTTTCAATGAATCTGGCCTAAATGCCAATTTTATGATGTCCTTGGGAGCAACATTAGTTATATAACAGAGTCACAAAGTCAAAATTGATAGTTAATCTGATGATCAGTTATGATTACAGGTCATAATGGCTAAAAACAATCAATGTGACTGCAGTGTTTCATTAAATTCATCTACCTTGGTTTTAGCCTGGATGGGAGCACCGTGTTCAAGCAGGATCTCAAGGATGCGGACATGACCATTCCTGGCCGCACAGTGGAGAGGAGTCAGCTCATCCTACAAAGACATGAGTGACGTAAGAGACATCAGGAGAGTCATTAGAAACGTTTAGAACAGCATAACAAACAGAAATGAACGAATCAGCAGGGAAGAGAACAGATGGGCGAAGCAAATATTGGGATGGCATTAAGCATATATAAGTGACAAAACGCCAGGCTGTCTTTGAGTGTAGACAGAACAACGCTCAGTACAAAACATACAAGAACACAGCAGCAAATAGCACACATCAGAGTGGAGAAGAACCGTATAGCACCTTAGTTTTGGCATCAATTTGTGCCCCTCTGTCCAGCAGTAGTCTGACCATCATCACATTGCCTCTCCTGGAGGCTATATGAAGAGGCGTGATGCCATTCTAGTGAAGGAGAGGCAAACTATAAGTCAGTTTTATCACACACAGTTTGTAATTGTTGCATGAAGTCTCCATATTACTTATATATGACAAGACAAAAGTATAATGTAAGCTGTTCTGTTAAAAACAACAAAATGTGTAAAAAAAAAAATTAAAAAAAATAAAAAAGTGTAAAAGCTAATATTTCTCAACATTCTTCCTCAGCACACAATGTTTCAACCACAATCATTATTCCTTTCAGGTACCATTTGTGACATTGCAGCTGAGATACACTGACCTTGGGGGTGAAGTTTACATTGGCTCCTCTATTAAGCAGCAGCTGTGCAACACTCATGTTCTCATAGTGTGCTGCAATATGGAGGGGTGTGAAACCAGTCTGCAGAGAAAGCGTGAGAATAGAGTTAACATTATGATAATAACTATCTATTTATACTCATATAAAATGGACAAAGTGCATGAAACAGATTAATCAACAGTTTGAGATATAAAGCTAAAAGACAAATGAGTAGCACAAAAGATTTTATTGTAGAGTGCTTTGAAGATTATTTTGTAATGAACAGCCTTTTCGCTTCACTGATAGAGTATAGTAAAGTTGTTTTTTCTTTCATTTTAGCTGCTTACTGTATATTGTTTTAGTACACTAACTAAACCATTACACACAATCTCAGTGAGTGTATACCTTGCTGAGAACATCAGCGTTTGGGTCATTCTGTAAAAGCACTGCAGCGGTGCGCGTGTCATCGTTTCGTGCAGCAATGTGCAGCGCAGGAAGGCGGACCTTGCCCTTCGTGCCATAGTTGATGAGCAGTGCCACAACGTTTTCATGGCCCTGCTGGAGGGCCACTGCCAGAGGAGTGAAGCCATCCTGAGGGGGAGGACAGTGAGTTAAAGAGATAGAGAGATAAAGGAGAGGAGGAAGAGAGTTCAGGGAGGGATTGAGCAGTGGTTAAGAATATGGTACAAAAGGAGGAAAGGGAAAGAACGAGAAATGAATGGAGAAGAAGGAAGGAAAAGGGAGGAAGTGAATTTTAACATGGAAACCTAGTTTCTCAATTTGTGGTATATAGAGCATATGATGGATATTTAGACACATACCTCAGTTGGGAGACTCTGATTGGCACCGTTCTCAAGTAGGAACTTTACCACTTCTAAATGATTCTCCTGTGCTGCCATGTAGAGAGGACTGAACCCTTTCTGTTTGGGTACAGATTATATACAGTTACATAGATACAACACACAAACACACCCACCTGGGCCTCGAGCCGTTTAACAAGATGTGACATCATCAATTATCTGGATATATAAAAGACTTTAAGACTCTGCTAATCATGAATAATTACGATTATTACTGTAAATAATTAGCAGGTGTTTTTTTTTTTAACAAAGACACATATGTACACATAACTGTAAATATGCTGTGGATAAATATATACATGTGTCACATGTACATTACAAACAGACAAACACACAAATAAATACATACAAACAGAATTCGCACACTAGCTCATACACTCTTCCCTTTTTCACAGCTAGCAGTGACTCACAAGTGACTGGGCATTAACGTTGGCACCATAGTTGGCGAGCTCGGCCACCACTTTCTCCTGCCCCGCCAGCGCTGCAATATGGAGAGCAGTGTTCCCTTTCTGGAGGTCACACACGCAAACACACACATACACACACACACACACACACACACACACACACACACACACACACACACACACACACACACACACACACACACACACACACACACACAAAAGCACACAGAAGAAGAGAGATGCAAATGAGAGTGAATAAGAGCACATTTGTGACCTAATGACCTATGTCTATACACTGAAAATGCAACTGAAATAATAATAACTGTGTATTTTTTCATCAAGTAAATGAGATAAAAAACTTTGATGATGAAGGCAGCACCGTGTTGTCCAAATGCTCATTTTAGGGACTTAAGTAACACAAGCCAGGTACAAACTGGCTTTGCACGAACACTGCACATACAGTGCATTTAAGAAAAAAAAGAAATTTAGTAAAATACATTCCTAAAGATTAAACTGTACCATCAAGCTTGATTGAAAATTCAGTCCATCAAGGTCTGACTTCCTATTCAATGCAGAAAACCTGCAGATAGTTAAAGCTACTGTAAAGGCAATCTTTTATATATTACATACTTAAAAGATTGTGCTATTGTTGCTGAGAGGCTTATCGGTAATCTTAGTTACCTGTTGAGGTTGCTGTGGATACAGGAATGTTAATTTAACTTACGGCTGCTAGTTGCTGTAGTCTCTACAGCTGCAGTTCATCTTAACTACAAATGGCTTAGCCAAAGCTAGGAAAGGTATTAGGAAGGTGTGACAGTTTAAATGCTTTATTGATTTCATTATGAAATGATACTTAAGACAGCATGCATATAGAGAGAAGTACATACTTTAGTGGTAGTTTCCAGCTCAATGCCAGAGTGTAGTAGCTCCAGGACCATTTTGACATGACCTTCTTTAGAGGCCAGGTGTAACCCGTTGAGACCATTCTTAGTGAGAAAACAGAGGGATTTAGTCACACACTAGACACACATGAATACACATAAAGGAGTTGTCACCAACCCACATTAAAGATTTGTTGTAAGAAACTGTTGAACCTTTGATTAAATGTAGGATTATCTGGATATTAAAGCTACAGTAATTCTAGTATAATGATTAGGATTATTATAATCACAGTCCAAATTAACTGGAAAATAATACCACATCTCTCAGGGAAACTTAATGAATTAGACTGTCCTCTGACAAGTTAGTACTGTATAATAATACACACCCATGTAGAGCAATGCATCATCCTAAAAGAATTTGCTGGATAGAATCGAGATTTATTTAATACATCTTTATATATTCATGCCAAGGCCATTGTTGACCACCTTCGGCCTTGTCCTCTCCTTGGGCTTGACTGTTATGATCTTGGCTGCAACCGTTGACAAAGTATCTCATGACCTTTCAGAACTGACAAACTTTGCTATTGGTGTTGAGGTCTGAGGAACCAGAGTGTGTATGACCTCTTCTTTTGACCATCATCAAACTCCCAAGTTCATACTCCGTCTGTTTTAAATACACCCTCTTTACTGATGAAAATGGAGGAACGAAGAGCAAAGGAAACACACTTTGTGCTTCAGTCTTGTGCCTTTGTGAGCTCTGCGACATATGCCCAATTTTCTCCAGCTGTGCAGGGTATCACTCGTCTAGTTACTGTATCTCTAAAAATAACCGAAGAACCCACAGCGACAGCAGGGGGACTCAGTTCTGACAAAAAGCACAGCCTGGTGAGTCTGATGAGTAAGCAGCATTGTGTCTCTGAGCTGTGGATGGCTGGCAATGCATTGTCTCTGAAAAGTCTGAGCTCAAAACCAGCCTGCTATAACCAACCTGGCCACTAGGAGTCTCAGTGGTCCACACTGTTCTCGGGCTTGCCACCATACTGCAGTGTCACTCAATTCAAATGGGTAACACGCTCTATGTGAGCATGCGCTCAGTGATGGGAGACAGTGTATCAGTGCTGAATGCACTTGCTGTCATATTTAAAATGTAGTATGTGAAAATCTACTGTCGAGTTTACACTCATTCCACAAACAAATTATGCACATTTATGCACAGAGAGTCACAGGGATAATTGCAGGACAATAGTTGGTAGTTAGGTAAATTTAGATAAAGAGAAAGAGAGGGTGGTAGAGGCCGAGAGAGAGCACGAGAGCCTGCCGAGTTGCAGCTATAGCAAGGACGGTTATTGCTGCAGAATCACATAAATCACCTATAAAAATACCATCTCTGCCCTTGCCTCAGTCCTCAGTAAAAAGCCATCAATATGATGGTAAACAGAGCGGCGGATGAAAAAATGAATCGTATAAAAACACAAAATTTAGGGTCTTGAATGAGAGAACTGATTGTTGTGTTCAGGGCACGTAATTATTGTAGATTGTATCAATGGTAATTATTTATTGATCACAATCTTAAAGTGTAGATATTAAAGACCCTTGAAAATGTACATTTCATGTTTTCCTCTTTCAATAGTCTATCTTCCCTTTTTCTTGCCCCATCTCTCTCTCTGGTGTGTGTGTGTATGTGTGTGTGTGTGTGTGTGTGTGTGTGTGTGTGTGTTGCTAGTAACTGTATGTGTCCAAACCAAACACATTCACATATGCACATCTGCTGATATTGCCTGTATTTGCTGTGTTATAATCATGATGCAACAAGGTGTAAGAGAGCAGACAGCGGGATTTAAGATTGAGGGGACTATAATCTAATGTAGTTAATTATTGATGTACACCACTTTACACAAAGATAGAGAATCAGAAGGTCTAGGAGTCGTGAATTTTTAATTTTCTTTTTGGTTCCTTTATTTTACACCCTCTGCTGATACTGCAGAAAGGCAGTCCAATGATAATATGGTGACGTTATGTGGTGCATTCAAAAGGTCCTCTTAGCATTTTAGCCAAGACTTTGTGCTTATCTTGGTCTTACAAAAGGTGTGGCTACCATGGGGTAGTCTCCACATGTACTATATTATCTCAAAGACTGTGGTTACTGCCATGTTGTGATATTTTATGCTCTGAGAAAATGATAGCTAGAAGGCACTGAGCAAGGGGACTAGTGCAAACAGACAAAACTCTACTACTTTTTCCAATATGCTACTCCTGGCCGTGTAATGACTGCATTTGAGGGTGGTTTCGAGGAAAAGTGGTGTGTAATGAATTTCACTCTCCTACAGTACATAAAAAATATGATCCAGTGGAAATTTCTCCTGCGAATCATTAACTCAATTCAATAAAGTTCTCTAGCTTCGGTCTGCTGCCATTGCGTAAAATGCTTAGCTTTTTCATGTTTCCCCACACACTGAGGAGTCATTGCTTTGATGGATAACTTCATCTCAGACCTTGTATGATGTATAGTTATTAGACTAGCCCTATCTCATTACTATTAATGCAGAGTGATATTTATCTCTGTTAATATTCAAGACTATTACATCTACATTTCACTTTTTATTTCACTTTCACTGCAAAATTGATTTTTCCTCTCATCTAGTCTGATCTGTGTTTCCATGCAAGTTCAAATGAAAGTTAAAATGCCAACACAAATATAGCAATGTAGCAACAAAAACTTTAATTTAGTTAAATGCTTAGAGAAGGTACTCCTTTGCATGCTACTATTTGTGTTAATCACTGTGAACACTAACTGAATGTTGTAATTGATTTTCATATGGGCCATGATTTAATTTACTGTTTTGTTAATTGGAATCTGTGGGTGGTAGTTTTTCCCACTGACACACAATACGTGCATACACGCGCATACACACACACAGCTGCTCTCATAACTTCAGTGAAACTGTCTTACTTGATTAGATGTGTTGATGTCAATTCCATGCTTCATGTGGTCCAGAGCTTTGTCCAGGTTCCCTGAACGAGCTGCACGCAGGAAGCTGGTGGATGCATCGGCCTGCAATGAATAAAGAGGAGTACTGTTAAAAAAAGAGGAGAAGAAGAGATGAGCAGAGGAAAGGGGGAGAGCATGTAGGTAAATACAGATCAACACATGTAACCCACCACCAAAAGTTACAAGCTAAAGAAAACAACACACACATCAGCGTACACAGGTAAGACATACACACAGATGCTATAAATACACAAAGATAAATGCTCAGCATCAACTGTTCCTCCAGCGTCATCCACTAGTCCTTGATATCAGGATGGAGTTACACTAAAAGCCCCAGTCTGCTATATATCTGAATTCATTATAATAATAAAACCATCACTTTAAGGCATGACACAAGGTTATATGAGGGAAAAGTGATACTACACTCATCAGCTCTCCTGCCCTTTATAAGAGGCTAAAATGTCAGACTTCTTACTGTCGAGCTTCGCCCACAGTGCGAGTTTGGTAGGCGTTCATAGCCCAGCACATGCACTCCGCCACGAGCTCTGCCGACTGCCTGTCTGATCTTAGAGGAAGACTCCTGTGGTTTGTGTCTCGGAGCGTGCCAGTGTTTGTACGCCCACCTCTGAATTCATTCATCAGGCAATAGTGTAGTACGGCTGACCTGCACAATGAGATGTTTCCAACGCCCCGAAGAGGAAATACTGCCCAACGTGCCGTACTCTTGACCCTCCTCTCCACTCCTGTCAACGGCAAAATGATATATCTGTTTGAGCCGTTGTTCTCAAGTGGTTTAATTATACTGGACTGCTCTCTCTCTCTCTCTCCTTGTATGTCTTATCTGTGCTGACGCATCAGGAGCCAATGTTCTTTGTTTCTACGAACCATGCACTCGATTAGATTTTATCTCCCAAACAAATAGTATTATTTGCTCTTTTGACAGCCTCCCTCACCACTTTCCAGTCCAGTTTTCCCTTTCCTTTGATTTTTGCTAAATCAACACCCTATTTATTCCCATTATATGCGTAATTAAATGTCAATGTTAGAATCTATTAAGTAATCATTTCCCTTACCTTTTATTTGATATATCAAATTGACTTTTTAAAAAAAAAGAAATTAGGGTCAAGCATGTGATGAAGCACTTTTAAACCAAACCAAGTAGAATATAGTGAATTATCTTACTTTGAATAGACTTTACAGTGAGCCACGTATACTAATATATTATTTTTTTGTAGAAACTAAAGTAGGTCTGTCTACTCTTGGAGTAGTTTTTGGAGTCACTTAATACTTAACTATCACAAATAGCTGTCCTTCCACTAGTTTAACCAGTTTAGATGTAAATCTGTTGGAGTGAAACATAAAGCTTTGTGGCTGATATTTAAATTAAGTGATATTTGTAGTAAACTGACCTACATTTAAATATATTGTAAATACCATGCAGTGTGTGTAATAGTTTGGTGTGTTGGATGCAAGAGAGAGATGATTTTTTTTCTTTGTCTTGCGTCTGAACAACAATATGATCCATTCTCCATCTCTTACTTTCAACAACATGAAAGTTAGCTGGCAGTTCTGACATCACTCAGCCTGACTTCAAGGAGTAAATGTAACTGACAGGAGCTGGTGTGTTGCTACTCTGTTTGTTTTAGTTGTTTGTTGTATGCAGAGCTCCTTATGAATATTCTCTCATTTAAAAACTGGCATATGAAAAGAAGAGTCAACCTGCAGCGGCTTGTTAGTTGTCTAACTTTTTATACTGTACATTTAAGAACTTTGCTGAGATACTGATAGCTTTAGAAGATACCATTCACTTGTTTTTTTCCAGTACTAGGCGAACAACACTATTGTTTTTTTTTCAACCTCATATAGCGGCTTTTGAAGCTGGTGTGACACTTCATTCGCCGAGTGTTCAGCTGCAAGTAGTTACGTTATGACTTTCATTCTGCACCCTGAAGCCATTTCAAAACTTAAAAAAGAAGTTTACTCCTTTTATGTGTCTCGTCTCTTGCGCAACGACGTGTACTGTATTACTCATTACACCCACCACCTGCATCCACCCTCCTCCTCCTTGTGACTCCATGACTCTACCACTTCATGAACCGGTGTGTTTTTAATGTCTGCTGGTCATTTTTTGTGTGTTTCTGTGTGTGTGTGTGTGTGTAACGCTGCATTAGCCATGAACTAATCACATTTAGCAGAAAATGAACAATCTTGCAACACCTTCAAAAAAACTCCTACGCCTGGTTTATGCTCATTTTGCTGTCAGACAGGAATCCATTTTCTTCCTCACTCCGCTACCATCTCTGCGGTTTCTTCTCTCTCTTTTTTGCTGTTCTCTTGCTCCCTCTTTCATGTATGGTGAGACGAGAGCTGTATGTCCACTTTATATGTAATCGCTGTTCCAGTTACACCTAATAATCAGATTACTGAAACCTCTCACTATGTATCACACTGCTATACAAATGCTCTCTGCCTGGCCTGAACATAAATCAGATTTTCTTTGTCCTGCTGCCATTTTCCTTCCTTCTCAGTCTCATACATTCTACTTTATCACCGCAAATTATTTATTCCATTACTATCAAGCTTTTTTGGGTTATTTGAAATGGTTAATGAACTAACATGTTTGGCAGTAACTGTTATTACTGTCACAAAAAAAAATATTTTATTATGTATTGTATTTCCTCTTTTTTAACCATTCTTTCGACTTAGTTTGTTGATTGTTTCTTTACTGCTTTTCACAGCTTTTCTTATTAATCTATGTAAAAAAGAAAAGAAAGGATTGTTAAAATACATTTTAGTTACATATCACTCTAATTCAGAAATATCAGTAATAATAACCCTATTTAGAGACTGCACACAGTTGAATCTTGATTTGCTCTTCCTAGCTATACTCAAACAGATCAATACTAAATCAATAACATAATTCAATAACACAAGATGTGTCCAGAGGGAATGCTTTGAACATTACACAAGTGCTATTCTGTGTACGTGGGTTCTTAGATGGACATGAAGAGTCCGGCACATTGTATTTCATGTAATGTATCGCCTAAGGTGACAATTAAGAATAATGTGTTAATAATGTTTGGTACGACAGGAGATACACTGATTGATCATCATCATGCTCACAGCCATTGATCCTATATGAGCTGATATTGTGCTGATTTTACATTCTCATAAAGGACAAATGTGTGTCTTAAAGTACATTTTAATCTCAGCTTCAGACTTCATGATTTTATTCAAGGGGGGGGGGGGGGGGGGGGGGGGGTACATCTTTTATTGCTTGGCTTTTCCATTTTAAAACAAAGCAGTCAAACCTATCAACCAGAAGCAACACTTTGTGGTTCTTCCATATGCAGTATTTTTAATGATCCTCTCATATGAAAATTGGTCACGAAGAAAAACTAAGGTCACACAAAGCCTAAGTGACTCACAGCCGACAGCACATCCCACCAGTCTGAACTACAGGACAACACACAGACAAGAGGAAGTCGAAAGGAGACACACAACAGCACTGGAAAAGCACGAATGAGCGTGACTAGAAACTTGACACGACAACGACACAGCACTTTCCCTCAACAGGGTGACCACAGTTACAAGAAAAGAAGCAAAAGCAACACACAACTACCACCACAGTGCAAAAACGGCATATTTAGTTTTATATAAAGTTTTAAAGTCAGACCTTTATCCAAAAAGGAGAAAATCTGCCAGTGGGGTAATTTTATCATTATCATGTGATTATTATTATTTCATTTGATCCTATCAAAACTGAAATATTTAAGAATTTTGCTGATTCATGAATGTATTTTTCACTTGTAGGAACATGGAATGATGAAATTGTGATTGTAGTTATTAAGATCCCACACAGCTGTGACACAAGTAGTCAAAGCTGGATGTTAGATGTTGTAGCTGGAAGGTTTCCTAACAAAGAAGGGTTGGATGTTGTTTGCAGCTAGGAAACCCCACTGCAGCTCGTGAAGTGGAGGAAATAAATGCAGTGTTCACAAGGATGTATACAAACATCATATTTACTCTGTTATTTAAGAGCCATGTTTCTGAGGCTTCCACCAACCTCTCAGAAGCCACAATACTGACCTGATGGACAAGGCCGCGCTGAACCATATGAGCCTAGAAGACAACACACACCAGCCGAGACAACACCAAGACAAGACCAGACAGTTAATGGCAAACAAACAGAAATAAAACAAGAGCAACGCTGGTTAAAATGAACCAACATGCTGTCATTGTTGAAATTATTCACAGATTGTTCACAGATTTAACACTGATTCAGAATTCATCCTGATTTTGATTCACAGGTCAGTACTCAAAGTTTATTGAGTTTATTTAGCAACATTTTTTAAAGACTTATAAGCATGAAAAGCGTGCACACACACACACACACACACACACACACACAAACACACTCTCTCACCTTAAAAGCTGCTATTTTATCAGTGATTACTTATTGCTTGCAGGTCATATTTTCAGTTGGGGTAAAAGTATATTTCCTTTTAACTTTGTTCCTTACTTCCATCTCTAATTCCTTCTTTTCTTTATTTCCCCTTACTTACTTTCTTCCTTCTTTCATTACCTACTTCCTGCTTAAATTCCTTTTTTACTTCTTTCATTCCTTCTTTCCTTCCTTCCTTCTTTTATTCCCTGCTTTACTTCATTCCTTTCTTACTTAATGTTTTCTTACTTCCTTCTTTTGTTACTTCCTGCTTTACTTCCCTGATTACTTCTTTACTTCCTTCTTTTGTTTCCTGCTTTTCTTCCTTCCTTCCTTGTTCTTTACCTTTCTGTAAGCCTGATGTATGTTTCTGCGTCGGAAAGACGGCGTAGCTACGCCGGTGCCCCGACGCCGTTGTGCACCTTTCAAAGTTCTGCGTCGAGGGAACGCGTTGCTCTGCAATTCACCGCCATGCAGCTAAAGGGTGTGACTGTGTGTGTGTGTGTGTGTGTGTGTGGTATCCGTATTCTTGTTCATCTTCCGGTCACAGTAGACAATGGCGACCGAGGTAGAGCGGGTGTGTTTGGGGTTGCTCATCGATATTGAAGCACAAATGATTTTATTGCAAATGTTGAGGCGCAGGCGACAGAAAAAACTTTTGCGGAGGTGGTCTGTAGAAAAAAAACGGAAAAAGCAACTGCCGGGCGTAACTGACGTTTTGAGCGGACCAATCACAGCCCTTGTGGTCCGCGTTGCCATGACGCGTAGTTAGGATTTTTTCGAAGTGCACTTCAGGCTACGGCGTAGGGGTCCGCGTCGACGCAGAGGGCTACACGTAGCTACGCCTTCGACGTGACGCAGAAGTATAAATCAAGCTTTACTTTCTTCCTTATTTCATTACTTACTTACTTCCTTCTTTAATTTCCTGCTTTTCTCCCTTATTTCCTCACTTCCTTTCTGGCTTCCTTCTTTACTTCCTTGCACGGCCAATTTGTGAATATGATAAATGTAATGAAAAAATAACCACTTCATATTCCAGTCTGCATATGGCAGCTGTATTCACATCTGTAAGCTCACATGCTGTCACATATGAAGGAACTATATTGAATGTAGGTGACATACCACAAGGTTGTGTACATCTATCACACTTAGAAGACCATCAGCAAAAACAATGTCTTTTCCTCTAAATGTGCTGGTGTGTCTGAGACACACAAATGATACAAATGATCTCATTAAATATTCTCACAGTGAAACAAAGACTCATACTTTATGTTTTAAGCCTAAAATAGAATCCTTTTTGAACCTGTAGCTATGGCAAAAGAAAGAAGAGGCAGATATTTCAGATGTTAATACTGCAGAAAAATTGTCATAACTCCATACACATGCAGAAAGAAAAGATTTTCAATCTCTGAACACCACAAACTCTTTGTCCTGCAAGCATTTGATGGTTTTCTGTACTATTCTCTGACAGAAGTCATTGGCAGTACATTGGACACGTGTACTTATTGTAGTGACAGCCCCTGTCACTTCACATTTGGAAATGAGTCCTTGTGTCACTAAGTTGAGACTTCTGAGTTCAACACGCATCTCATCTCCTCTGCACTGTTCCTCGGTAGGTGCTGGTAGAATACCTTCTACTATTATACTACATGTGCAGCACTACTACTGTTGTTCACTAACATTAGCTTCTATTACACCTGAATAACTCCAGACAATGAGGATAATACACATATAACAAGATTTGTATCCCAAACCTCGAGTAAAAAAATATATATATTTACCATATAATTAGTGCTGGACGATTGATCTAATCGCAATGGTGATATCAGCCTTAAATTTAATTCAATTTAAATGTGCGTGTGAAAATATTGGGTTGTCTATGCACCATGAGCGGAGATACTTCACAGACTGCACTCATCCTCTGTGTAGTCAGTGAAGTTTGCAGTGCATGGTCACATGACTTGCCTATGTGCAGACCACAGACCAGGTGCTAATGGGTGCTAATGAGCAGGACAACACTAAACTGGTGGCCAATAATTAAAAAAAAACAAAAACAACACGACCTCTGTTACATCGAGATGTTTTGGATTCAAGCTCAGTGACATCGAGCAGAAAGAGGTACTCTGTAAAACATCTCAAATGAAAGTCTCTATATCACGTGGCAATACAAAAAATTTATACCAGCAGCTTAAACAGCACTAAGGAAAATATGAATGCATCGCAGTGAAACGCTAATCAAGAGACAACTTATGATCAGCCTGTAAACAAAACAAAACAAAACACAAACCTACTCCTTAACATACTGCTTGGCAAAAGACATGATGCCCCTGTACTCGGTTAGCAGAGAGGGATTTAAGAAAATGATGCGGACCTGAGGATCACACCGGCAACAACCTAGCCTTGGGCTTGAAAGAGGCATTGGCTGCATGTGTGAGGAGTGTCAGGTCGCTATCATAACAGATAACTGCATTAACATTGTGAAAGCGGTGGACCTTAATCAAAGGACATAAACTTCACTTTGTTATTGGTAAGTTAGATTCTCAAAATCATCAATAATTATACACTTATGATACCATTTTGTTTATCATATCGCAATCACAATATTTTCCACAATAATCGCAATATGACTTTTTCACCAAATCATGATCAACTTATAATACGTAAACTGAAACCTGAAACTAATAAACCTTTTCCTGAGTATCTGTTTAAAAGTAAGTGTAATCTTTACCACTGCTAACAGGGGAAATGACGTGGATGGAACATTTTTCTTTCATTGTTTGACAGCATTAGGACGAACAGAAACAGACACAAGAAAAAAAAGAAATTGTATAGAGACATCTTGACAAACATCTTTTTGTCAGGCACTAATCCATTCCTTAAAACAGATGCAGCTAGATCAGATATGAATGAATAGACAGTCAAGGAAAAGATTCAAACTAGTGATGACTGTCTCATGAAGTGTATGAAATCACACAGCATATTTTAAGTGTGTTATGATCAATACTGGTGGACAAGCACAGATTACAAGATGTGAAAATTGTGTCTGTTTGTCATTGTAAGCATAAACAAAGAAAAAAAAACGTATTCATATAAAAATAAAAAATGTATATGAAGACAAATTACCTATAAAACACACACGTACACACACACACACACACACACACACACACACACACACACACGCATGCAAAACCAGCACTATAAATAACTGCATAGACGCCACAGTATGTTAGCGTTGGCACCAACAGGGAGGGAGATGGATCACAGTAATGAACCCTCATGGGTTTAAACAAATACCCATTTCTACCACAAAGGACAGCTATATTACCAAGTACACTCAAACACACACATACACACAAACAAAAATAGGGGCTGATAGAAAATCTAACAATGCAGAGATCCACATAGGGCAGATTTACACACAAAGCTATGACACACATAATTTGTAGACTTTGACAGCAGGAGATAGAGTAGTGTCAAAATTCTCTCAATCAAAATCAAGTAGGCATAAAGCAATACAATGACATGTGGGTTTTTTACAAAGCATCTTCCAGTACCAGGAGAGTTCATATTTTTTATGTTAGGATGTTCTAGCCAAACATCAACTCACAAACTCAAAATACACAGAGAAGGAACTTCTACACCTGGCACAGTCAGTCCCGAGAGCAGCACAATAAAACACCCTAATCACCCAATTCATCACTTCTACTATTACTGCCACTGTTTCTCCTTTTTCACATCCACTTTTCAAGCCCATTCCCCAATTCTCTCAACTTCAACCTATCTGTTAAACATTACCTTGGCAGAAAGACCTGCCAGAGTTAATGAAAAATGCTATTGATCAGTATAATCACAATGAAGCATGTGGACTAGACTAAAAGTGACATTCTGGAGTTTATTTCTCAGTTGCTTTGATATCACAACGCATCCTGAGACCCTCAATTCTGATGAGAACTGGAAGGGTGTCGTCCTCCACAAAATCAAACTCACTGCAGTCATTATGATAGAAGTCGTCTGATTCTGACCTGTGATTGCTAAACGCTTGTATGACAAATCACTTTCATAACTTCGTTAAAAAATCGTTATTTTCCATAGTTTCATTCAAATCTGATAATTGGTATGTAAAATGAAACACGTGACAGACATGATTATAAATAAATAAAAGCAGGAAGCATTTGACAGCTGAATCCAGTTAATAAATGATCTTGTTTGTTATGTATTGTTGTAACAACGTCTTCAATAATTGATGAAGGTTTTTGCTGTCATTTTAAGTGCTGGGCAAATTGTCATTGCTGCTATTGCATTAAATTTCCAGACTTATAACACTTTGAAGTGTCTAAACCAAGTGTTAAAGAGATGTGACACGCAAATTACATCAGCAGCATCAGTTCATGAATGAGGTGCCAAAATTGTACATTTCTACACAGCAAAGTGGTGATCAAGTCAAGAGCACGTCTGTGCCCGGCAAGATGAAGTCATAGCACTGGGAATGAAAAATCAATAGAGTCCTACAGGCTCTACAGAGTGGGAGTTGATCCAATATTGATGGATGGACGGCAGAAGTGTGTGAGAGTGAGATGGTGCTCCAGTCCTACAAATCCAGTGAGTACAAGCCTGTACACACTCATACAATAGACACACATTCAAGTGATGTGGAAATGCATTCAAATGCAGACACATGTGCACCCAAACATGCAGTGGCAGCATCAAAAAGCTACACTGCATAAACCCGAGACAGCCATTTAAAAATCTTGAAAATGAACTGCTCAACTGTTTCTGTATTTAAGACAACTGTCTTGGTGTCAAGGCTCTCCAGATGGCACAAATAAAGACTGTTTGTCTATGACTTAGGTTTGACACATAATGAGATGTCAAATGAGCTTGTATGCAAGTTAATAAACTGTACACATCATATTATTGATCTAGAGATGATTGAAGCTGCAAAATCCTCATCATACAGAGACATAACCTAGTATTCACAGGTATCAGTCAATCATGCTCATTCAAAAACACTCCCAATCAAGAAATAATCCAGACTTTGGTGAGTGCACAGCAGCAATGACAGTGAGTGCATATAGATCACAAGCTACACAGCTACTGCTAACAGCTAATGTTCAAGTCATTTTGATTGATGCTATCTGCTCTCGCTGAGTTCAGTGCTGATGTGTGACATATAGGCTAATTGTGATGACCAACATGCTGGGAGCAGAGTAGTGTATGAGCACATATAACTGGGTCCACTCCCAGCACACCAGGCTAACATCTGCTTGTGCGACCAGCTGCATGTCTTCAAAAGGCTGCTACTCTGAAGCTCTGCTGCACTTTATCTTATAATAAAAGAAGAGTTGACGACTGACTGAATAAAAGATTAAATGATTTGTTGAGATGAATATATTTCACTGTGCACCAAATTCCTTTTTCCTTGTGAAACAATGATGAGACACATCAAAAAGAGGATGTTCCTGTTGTCTTCTCTATGCCTGTGCTAAAACAGAGCATCTGAAATATTTATAGCCCATGTCAGGCCACTGCTTCTGCAACCCATTACAATCAAAGCATGCTTTTCCTTATTTTCTTTATATATATATATATATCTTCATGTCTAACCGCATGCACATCCCACACACACACACACACACACACACACACACACACACACACACACACACACACACACACACACACACACACACACACACACACATGTACACTCATATTTGGGCATTCTCTACTGTGTGTAATATGTCGGTTCAGATTCTGCTGAGACAATGCAACCTACACACACACACACACACACACATAATGCATAACACACAAGAACACACACAAAGAAATAGCAAGAGAGAAGGTGGCAACAGAGGCACTTACACAGCTACTGCACACACACACACGCGCGCACGCACACGCCCACACCCACAAACTAAGCATTTGCACGTGATTAATATTGCACCACTTGCCTTCTGCATGTTGAAGGCATTCAGGGTTACATATAAAATTGTGACACCTACTGGCACCAATATTGATTCCACAAGCTAAAGAAATTGAAATTGTCCTACTTTTCACACGACACAGAAACACACACACTCTGACAGATCACTGTGAGGTGTGTTTTCATACTGATAGGAAATGTGTTACAAAACTTGCTAAATTAGGACAACTAAAAAGGAAATTGAAGTCAGTACTTTTAGACAATCCTCACCTCTGCTGGTTAGCTGTGAATCAGCCTAAAAGAAGCACTGTTATAATTTATTATTCTCCCTTTTAACTTTCTCAGTCTAAACCCTATCTTTATAATCTACTATCTCTTGAATATAATCCCACAGCACACACGCACAAAGAAAGAAAGACCCCTTTTTGTGTTTCTACCAAACATTTCATTGCCTTTACAAGGTCTGACCAGGTGAGTTTGGCTTGGACATTTTCCCTTTTAACTAGCCTTTCTGCTTGGTGCTGCCTCTTCTTTACAACGCAATTTCTCCTTTAAGCATTTCAGCCTACAGCACAGAAACGAAGGGAGACACAAGAGAGAGAGAGAGAGAGAGAAAGCCAGCGAGGGACAATAAAGAAATGTGACACAGGGTGAGGCTGCCCTGAACTCCTGAATTCACAAGCACTTTGTCATTTGCTCAGCCCCACATCATATCCACTCATTCCTTGTCATTACTCCTGCAACCTCTCTCTCTCTCACTCCTTCATCCTCTCATCTCTAGCAGCTTTGTGCGACCTCTCTCTCTCTCTTCTCATAACCTTTCAATATTCATGAGTACTGCACAAATGCTACTAGCAAAGCATGCTGGGAAGAGCTAAAGCTCAGAGTCTGGTCCTGACGTCATCACTCTGTGCTGACATTCTGGGCATGCTGCCCTGCCTCATTATCCCAACAAAAGTCAAGTTCCCCACCAGCACAACTGACATCTGAAAAATCATTTTAATATCACAGAAAGTGCCACTTAAGAATTCAGTGATTATTTCAGTGAGTTTTGAGTGCACAAAATGACTCAATTCAAATCCTATAATAGATTTTATTGTTAAGAGTTTGGTAGATGAATGTAAGGTGTTGGTCATTGCATCCAAAGCTCCTAAAATAACACTGCTTTCAATATTTCAATGGTCACCAGGGAGATTGGACATAATCTAGATCTTCTACTGTGAAAATTACATAGTGGCAACATAGCAGAGGACCATGCAAGGAGAAGAAGAGTTGTATTATTTGTCAAAGTTCACTGTTCGACTGTTAGAGACTGGGCTTAATTTATATTACAGGCCTTAAAGGTAGAGTCAGATTTTCTAATCCACTTTCTGTTAAATTTAGTGAATACCTCCTGACGGTCCCGCTAGCTTCCTTCTGTATGTGCGTTAAAACAAATCCAGTGTACATTCACAGCACTGGCACTTTAAAAGCGCATGTAAACACAATGGGTCGGAGCAACTCAACGCTTCTCAGGCCAAGCAGCATCAGTTGTTTTTTATGCTCTGAGTCTATAATTAATAACTTTAACAATGTCTCACCTGAATTGCATTATTGGAATATAATTATTATTACGGTCAATGATTACATCTGTGCTTATACGACATGCCAAGATGTCTGCTATGAAAAACAGACAACTGAAATGCAAAAACATGCTTTTGTAGCGGGAGATTGATGACTTTGTTTTTTAAAGCACACAAAAGACTTGCTGTTCTATGCCAAATCAATTCACTAACAGCACCACTGCATCAATCTTTGTTGAAGAAGCATATTTAAATGAACCACAGCATGTAATCTAGAACATTATTAGATGGAGGATTATTTTTCAGGCGCTTGTGAAGTCCTTCTTGTAATTTTGCTGTGAAGTAAGTGTGAGGCTTGAGGCTGATTGGCCAAAGCAACAATAAAATTTGCTTGGAGAAAATCCGTTTGTGATTGCTCAATCAGATTTGAGAGAAAGGCCACATGATGTAGAAGCTTATTTTAGATGCATCTGATCACCTGGCACTGATGCGACTGGCCTCAAAATACTTGCTGGCACAAAGAAGCAGGCGCCAGGATTTGGAAATCTTCTTCACAGATATCTTCTGTTGTTTTCACTGGTTGTTTTTTGTGTTTTTTTTTTTAGTTTTTTTTTTTTTATAAAAACAGGTTTGCTGGTGATAATTACATCACTACCCTAACACCTAAATCTCTCATGTAGGTAATTTTATTTTGTCTGAAAACATAAAGTGAAGGACATCATCATGGTGAACATCAGAACAATGCTAAAATAAAGATTAGACTGGGAATAAATGTTGCACAGACACTGGTTTTCAAATGTAAAGATTAAGCCCCCTTTTATTAAAGGAGCAGACTGTGGCAAACCCATCAACTCATAAATGAAAAGCCATACAAAAAACTGCAAAGAGAGAAAAACTGCATGGGGTAAAAAAGGAAGAAGGGGAGACACATTGAAGCTCGGAGCCACTGTGTCTGAAAGTCAGGTGTGCATAACTAATGTAAGGCACTCAGCTGCACATGGTCAATGGCTGCACTACCTCCCATAAGGCCAATATACAATCACCATGACAGGAGGGAGCAGTCAGCAGAGGGAGGAGCGTGAGTGATGGATAGGAAAAAAGGAAGAAGACGACGGCAAGGACATACAGAAGAGAAGGTGGGGTGGGGTCTGATAGTGTGAAACTAAATAAAGGAAGAGATAAAGGACATAAAAGGGTAATGAGAGGATGAATGAGATGGAAAAAAGCAATATGGTGAAAGTGATGAGGAGCTGAGAGGAGAACAGAAGAAGAGGGAAGGGAAAATGTTTTAACATGCCAACAGCTTTCTGTCCAAATAAGCATTTTCATGTGTTTTTCCCAAGTTTCTCCTTCTATACAATTTTTAAAATAGAGAGTCATCCTACATGGCATTTTACATAAGCTCTATTTCATATCCTCATAGGGTTTTCCAACCTCTCAACTTCCAACACCAAAGATCTGTGTTTGGAGGATGAAGATGGCCAGAGGGCCAAAGCAGGAATGAAAGCATTAGTGCAGAAATGACTTTTACAGTGATATAGAGAAGTAGAGGTCAGGTGCAAGTGAGGAAGATGGAAAAGAGGAGGGGTGAAAGTGAGCTGTGAGGGAAGAAGTCACGTGTCAAACAACCTATATGTATGTGTGCAATGGGAGAAATAGATATTAGAGAAAGGAATCCCCACTGGGAGATTTTCTTTTTACTTGTGCTCCTTCCAGAGGGAGAGGGCAGAGGGGATGCAGAGTCTAGCTCAAAGGCACTGGAGCGAGGTTAGTGACTTCTGATACGATGGGTTGAAAATGGTGAAATGGTGGGAATTTAGAAACAAGGCCATCAATAAAATCAAAATTAAAAGCTCACCTTAACAACTTCTTCTCTCACAACACACACATGTACACATCAATGGGAAACAAAAGCTGCGTTGCTGTCCCAGTAGATGACAAACTGTTGTAACACTTCTCCTTTCAGCACTGTCAGTTTATCACTCCATCCTCCCCCACCCATCTGTCATCTGTTCATTCTGAGGTGATCTCAGGCCAAGTCTGAGGTCGCTGCCATCACCCCGGGGCTTTGCTGCATACAGTCTGACGATATTTTACTGTAGGTCTGCAAAATCTTCAGCACGCATTTTCACAGACATACGTTGGCTGAATCTAAATGTATTTGGTCATTTTATGCATATAAAAACTTGTACTACGTTACTGCATTTAATTTTTTGTATTTAAATAGATTCAAGGCAAAAATGTATGGAGCATAGTAACACAAATATGCATGTAAAATTTTGGTATGACGTTTATAAAGAGTTCAGTGTTTAGTTTTTCATACAGTGTTTATTATTTATGTTCTTGTGTTACTATGTGAACAATCTCAGAACCCGTCAGCTATCGTCTGATGAAGTTTTAGCCTCTTGGGGGCAGCGGTCAGTGATTGAGGGATGGGGTTTCCGGTGTAGCAGCTGGCTATACCAGACATCCGGGCCAAGACTTCCTCTTCAGTGCGCCGGTCATTGTTTACAGTCCAATTAGCAACTTGAGATGCTAACTCCTGTCATTTTTTCAAGGCAACTGTGTAATTTATCAGCAATTATTTTTCTTTTATTACAAGAGTGTAATGTTTCTTCACAACATGCACAAACGCTGATGCCTTCCGCCTCTTTTCACTCTTCACACAGACTGCTTACCTGGATGCAACCAAAGCATGTTCCTGCAGAAATTGCCACCTACATTTCTAATGTCATCTCTTCTCAAACACAATTGGCCAATACTACTTGGACAACAAATGGAAACTAGGATGCTTCAAATACCAAAATCTTGTCCAAAATTTTACTGTGTCAATTGAGTGAGGGTAGCAAAAACTATGCTTGTAGAAGCATGGTTGTTCAGACATACTTCTGCAAACATTGCTATGTGAAAGTCGAAGAAATTACACAGAACATGATGCTCTCTGATTCATTATTCACACAATTATATGTGTACTTGTTTATAGCATGTGTGGCTTGTTTCTGATTACTTAATGATATTTAAACATTTAAACAACGAGATTAAAAATTAGACTTTGAGACATTTTTAGGATTTGATTGATGTTCTCTTATTTTAATATGCTAATAAATCCTGAGTAATAATAAAAGGTTAAACAATAAAATAGAGAATTTTATAATGAAAACAAAAAACCCAGAGAAAAAAAAATAACGTGTGCATGGGATTTAATAAAAAGAAAGATATTTAATATATACACAAACAAAGCCTCAATATGACAAACAAAACCAGAACTGGGTTGGACACCAGCTTGTAAATGAACCACACAACTCTACATGGAAGTGTCTATAAGGTTACTGCAGTATGACTCAGTAGTTGAAAGCAGAGTTGGATGTTAGATGTCAGAGTATCTGTGCTCGTGGCCTGGGAAGGAGAGATAGATGGGCTGGGAGGCGTAGGGGGCTCAGTGTGGGGGGCAGGAGCTGCTGCTCTATCCTGACGTTGACTGACTGGCTATCAAATCAGCCGTGTCATGAATCAGGAGTGTGGAGAGATCTGGTAATGACACATACTAACTCACACGAGCACGCTGACACACACAGGACGCACTGTGAATGTGCACACACCCAAAAAAATCCAGATGTACAGATTTAAACATTGAATAAATGCACTTTTATGCACATATGAACATGTATCTGTGGGCTCAGTTCATGTGCAGACATGTCGGCATGGACAAATGCCGTAACGTGTTGCATCATCTTCAGCCCTGCTGCCAACAGGCGGTCACAGAAGATGACATATGCTCCTCATTGCAGGATGTAAACACTCCAACGCACCCGAGAATGCACGTGTCAGCTCGCAGCTCACAGTGTGAGGCGAACACAACACACACAATCACGTCATTGGGCCTCCGAATGATGGTTAAAAGGAGTTCAGTTCATAAGCAATGACTTCTTCCTTTCTACTCAAAACGCCAGTGTTTATGTAAACTAATACTCACACATACACTGCATCAAGCCCTAATATCTAATCTCCTGGAAGCCTTTGCAACAACGCTGGATGAGAAATCCCTTCAATATTATTCACTGCGCTTCTCTGACCATGTGAAGGACAAATACACAATGAGAGAGTAATGGGCTGCAAACCAGAGCAGGATGCCACAAAAGAAAGAAAGAGTCTATCAAATATACGTGACGTGTGAAAATATATCACTCATATATCACAAACCATTTGACTAACACATAAAAGTGTTGGATCATCTGCCCATTTATTTCTGTCTTCATTTGTCAGGTGGTGTTAAACACGTAAAACTCAGTCAGAAAACTAAATTTAAATTCTTTAAATTAAAAAATACATGGAAAATGGAGAGAGAAAAACTAACTAGAGCTGCAACAGTTAGATGAAAAATAATTTGTAAAACTATTTGGACTATTTGATTAATCATTTCAGTTATTTTTCAAGGAAACATGTCAAATTTCAGTTTTGGACTGTTGGTAGATATAGTTCACTGCATTTTTATCGATGTTTTTTACATCTTGTAGGCTAAAACTTTAATCGATTAATTGAGAAAACAATCAGCTAATTAGTCTACAATGAAAATCACTGTTAATTGGAGCTCTGTAAAGACCCCAAAATCTGAAAAGCTTGTAGGCCTCACAAGACTGGATAACATACTGTATGAAAGAAAGGGTTGAAGAGAGGTGTGAACCTTTGTCCTCTATTATATTACCACTCATTTAGATGATTGCTATAAGATTTTTAATCACAGATAACAGGAACTATTAATATCTCTAGGAATATGAAATGTGTTTGCAGGTGTGTGTGTGTGTGTGTGTGTGTGTGTGTGTGTGTGTGTGTGTGTGTGTGCGCGTGTGTGCCTGTGCATATACTAGGCAGCTGTGTGTGCTGACATGTGCGCAGTGAGCCCGCCCTAGTGTGCGTGTCTGTGTTGGTGACAGCGGGTCATCACTAATCACACAGTGGGTGTTGAGTCATACCACTAAGCGACATGTTGAGAGAGGGATGGGGCACAGAGGGGCTGATGGAGGATGAAGGAGGGAAAAGTCACTGAGGACAAAGGCAAGATGAACTAGAAGACAAAGATCGCAAGAGGGCACGGCTAGATCCAGCTGTTACTCTGAGTTCACACCTAATAGTATCAGAAGCAATGCCGCTTCTAAGCATAACAATGAAACAGTGATAGCAAGAACAATAACGGTGTCAAGCTCTGTCTTGCTCTGCTTAATGCAGTGAGCCCAAGCCTTTTCATTATGTTTTAAAACAAGCTATTAAATCTGGCATTCATGTATTAAGAAACATAATAACCACTTATAAAACTAGAGCTACAAAAATAGCAAAGCCCCCTCACGTGCCATCATTAGAGAATAATGGTACTGTATTATCCTCAGCCACAAATTGCCATCGCTGGTCTGATGGATTTCTCGGGGATGGTGACCACTCCCTGAGGCTTGGTCGATAGTGCCGGCTCCTTATGATTCAGCACTCTGCTCGGGTTCACAAGGGGCGTTTCAGCCCACGAGGAGCTATTCATCAGCGGGACATGCTCCTCATACCAGGGTCAGGCCTGAGCTCCAGTAGGGGTTAACACACAGCCCATCAATTTACAGCTGCAGCAAGTGGCCTGCCTAATACATTTTCCCATGAAGTCAAGATTAGAGAAATGAGTCACAGACAGAGAGAGAGGGGGGGAAATGAGGAAAAAATGAAATACTACATGAAAAATGATTTAAACTCATTAACATACTGGAAAAGGGCTGTGGGCCAAAGCAGGCATTATGATGATTACAGTGACACAAACAGAGTCGCTCAAAAGATGCGAGGGCATTGAATCATACCGAAATGCCTGCATTAATCCATCTCTCAACACAAGTCAACAAGACAGCATCATGGCATCCATTCTCCAACCATAAACCACACTGATGCTTGTCAAGTAGAAAAATGTGTAAAAATCAGACTGATTGAGATGCACAAGGTCACTAAAATACATTATCGAGTCGAAAACAGATGAGCTGGTGAACGATGACTATGACACATGTCACATGATGTCACAGCGAAAAGTCACTGAGCCCTTTCTAAAGCTCATGCTATAATAAACCTTATGCATCAGGGAGAGCTAAAAATATGGGCCAGACAAGCTGACACGCCGCATTTTGCAGAAAGCTGCACTTGGTTCGGAGCGCCATCAATCATCCTCGTCGTTCACCAGTTGCTGATGCTTCTTGTCTGTCCTGTGTATCAAGCATGTGATGTTCGTACACACACAGCTGTACACCTGCAGGCTAAGAAATGTCCGCATACACCTTAACCGGACAGGAAATAGAACATTAATTAAACGCAAAAAGTTTTGACAGCCTCATCCGTAATGGTGTTAATTGTTTTTTTCTGCAAGACTGAACAGTATAACACCTTTAAAAAAGATCGACCTTTCATTTCAAACACTTTTCATATCACACTGCCACCTGGCAATGAGGACAATCTATGCATTAAGTATTCATCTTCTGATTAATATTATATGTCAGAGTGAAAAGGCCCCTGAAACCATGTTAGAACTATAAGGGGAAACGCCTCATTAGCACATTGTTACTGTATTAATCAGCTGTGCCAAATATTTAATCTAGGATATAGTTTTGAAATACATACTGTATACAGTAAAAATATCAGATAGAGGTAATATCTGTAGCAAGAGAGAGAAAAGACTTCCCATCTTACTGGGTCATTACTAGCTCCAATGCCTGCACCTGACCTCATTTATTATTTCAGCAGTTAAACTGGCATGAGAGAGATTTCAGATCTTCTATGACAGAGGCTGTGTGTCTATCTAGTGCCGGATTCAAACATACAGCAACCAGAGACAGATTAGTAAACTGAGATAAAGATGCCGTGTTCACAATGGCAAGAGCTGCTCTCTCTATCTCTATTTCTAGTGGGTGCTGCAAATTATAGTGTAATCAATCACCTTTTTGCTGGTTCAGTGAGCTCGGCCTCTTGAATTGTGATGAAGGAGGAGAAGCCTCAGCGTGTTAACCTATAGGATTAAAGGATGAGGGGGTGGGGGGGAAGTGTAATATGTATGCTGTGTGCATATTTGAGAGGCCGTGTGTCTGGGTGTTTTTCCTCTCACCTTGGCCATCCCCATGGGACCGCTGGTGCAGAGCCAGCAGCACACATCCTGTCACCCTGTCAGTCGGTCACACCGCCTTAAAAACAGCTGAGTCAGTCACTCTGGTTCATTACAACCAGGCCACATTCCGGAAATATTTGAGCTTGTGTGTGTTCCTGTGAGTCATAGATGTGCGACAGTGAGAGAACAACAGTGTAAAAACTCAAAGAGTGTGTGTGTGTGTGTGTGTGTGTGTGTTTGATACAAGAGGGGGGGCGGTGTAGGAATTCTCGAGACATACGTGCGATCTATCACTAAACCAATCAATCAAATCAGGCATTGAAGTGATGCATGTGTGTCCTTCAAGCAAAACTGAAGCGTGATTGCTGGTGATGTAATCAGCCAGTAACCCTGCCTTCAGACTGTCAGCATCTGCATCATCATGCTCCTGCTCTACAGCTGGATTAAACTAGTGTTTTTGTTAAAGTAATAAGATTTGTTATACAATCTGCTGTGAATGACTGTGCTGATGAGAGAATTTCTTGCTGTGCTTTGTGCTCTTGTGACTTGTGACAAACAGGAAGTGAATAAAACAGAGCAGAGGATGCCAAGCCCAAGACATTTCCCTAGGGAGGACACTAAACTTTGTATTATCCTTTTTTTTGCTGTTTTGTTCTTCTGTTAGGCACTTATTTCAGAAAACAGCTTAAGGGTTGAAATCACGATAACATTCTCCACTCTGCCTTCAGAGCACTATTACATTCCCATCTGTTCCTGCTAACTCTGCATCATCTAAATGCTAGAAAAATCACATTTTATGACTCACCGGTTGTCCTGAAAAAAAAACTGGTACATTTATTATTATACTCAGCCTCCAACTGTGTTTAGGCTGGTAATGGATGCTTGTCCTATGGATGATTTGATTGCTGGAGTTGCTGTAATAGACAAGACATATTAAAGCTTGCAAATGGCTTACAGCTGATAGAGCACATCGCTGTCAAACGGGGACAGAGAAATAAATAGACTGACTATTCACCTGCATGTTGTGTAATGTTTTAATGTGTTTAACCTATTCCCTATCTACTGTCGCTCGCTTTTAGTTTGTCAAATAACAGGTATCAATGTTGGATCAATGGGCAGCGGTCGATATTATCATGGCATTAGGGGAAAGGCTCAGTGGTGGATAGAGGAATGGATGGAGGAAGGGAAGTGGAAAGAGAGGGGAAAAGGGCAAACAGTGCGCAACAGTGTTTTCCGGTGAGAGAAAATCTCCATGTCAGTTAATGAGGCCGAATCTGCACACCATGCAGTAAATTAACATTGGCCATGGTGTGGTGCACAGGCAACACATCCCGACCGGTCAATAACAGCACAGACAGCAGCCGCATGCACAGACTCATGCACACACTTGCATGCAAACACATACACACTTGATTATTTTAGGGGGGACATGCTCAGATGCTGCCCATATTTGAAAATAAATCCCGATGCAGAGTTTGGAGTTACATATACATTAGCAAACTTTTTAAGTGTCATATGTTTGATGATGTGTGACATTTAGAGTTTAGAATGAGGGCAAACATCTGCGTGTATTCATTTCCCAGCTTTTGATTTAACAGTGATTCTCTGTTGGGGAATTGGCTGTTAGCTCTGGTACTTCAACTACATTGTCTGAATGATGTAGACAGTGGCGCTGACATGACGTGAGTCAGTTTGGCCGACAGCAACATGTAGAGGACTCCACACAGAAAGCCTTTTAATCATTTCTGAATCCTGAGTATATAGACATTTGACAGGCTTCCGGGAGGAGGACTATAGAGAGTGGACAGACATAGGGTTCTTGAAAATGGTGCTCTGCACCTACTGAAAAACTAAATTTATATAGTATGTTATGTATATTTACTGACTTATCTGGGCTTGATCTTTGTAGAAAAATCTTTACATGAGGTCAGCTTCCTGGAAATTTTGTGGGGCTGTCAGCTGAATCTCATGTCCTTCATCAGCAGAGTTAAATGAGTAAAATAGTAGATAACAAGCCTGACTTAGTCCTTCAAATTGATTGGTCAAAGGATGAACTATGGACAGTACAGCATCAATACCAATACTATCATTTTCTACAGTGACCTCTACAGTCTAAGTAGTCGAGAGTTAAGAGACACTTCCATTTTTTCATGTAGCATTGGAGATATCATAAACATGTCAACAAAAACTACACAACAGGCATTTGCTTTTACCAATGAACACATAGGCAGGATGAAGAGCAATGAACCCAAATAAACAGTTAATAGGAAAGGCTGGTAGAAGGAGAGATAGAGGGGCATAGAGAAGGGAAAAGGAGAGGACGATGGAAGGATGCAGAGAGACCGAGCAGTGTGGTTAAGCAGAGAGACACAGACAGATAGCTGATGGAGAAAAGCACTAAGGGCACAGTAGAAGAAGAAACAGTTTCACTCCCGCCCCCCACTTCAATCTAGAGTTTAAAAATTGAATTAGCAATTAAGTATTTATACAAGTGCAGTGTGGATTTTCCAGCTCGATGCCTCTGTACATTAGACAACAGAGGAGGATAGTGCAGGGAAATATTTGTCGATGTCGATTGGTGTCTTTGTGCTACATACATGTCATGGATGCAACAAGAGGTTCATAGCTGCAAACACACGATCATACTCACACGGGGGGGAGGAAAAAGTAGAAATGCAAAAATAAAAAAAAGTAGCTGAGGGAGGACGACAATTGAGAGTCGACTGAGGAGAAACACTCAGTTTCAGTTTGCTTTCGCCGTCTCTTCTTGCTGTGTTTCCGGCCCAAGGTGCCATCAATGAGTGCTGATGCAAGCTGAGAGTGCAAAGTGATATCACTGAATGAACGGCAGCTGGTACCGGCAGGATTGTTTGGAAAGTGCTCATGTTTTATTCTGTCATTTTCAGTAGTTTCACAACCGGAAAGCCAATACTGTTTACAATAAATGCTCCTTTTTAACCTGACTCTCTTCTATTTGGATGTGTTTGTTCCTGTGTGTGTGTGTGTGTGTCTGCGTGATGAGAAGGGGTGTGATGTGTCACAGGGATGGCTGCTTGATTGCAGATGGAACGACTCCTCTCGCTTCCAGCTCATCACTCAATAACTAATCTATGTTGGTGGACAGCGCACACGCACACACACACACACACACACACACACACACACACACACACACACACACACACACACACACACACAACCAATTAAATCCACACCTGTGCATGCTTCAATGGATGAAATAAAGGTCATACATCAGAAGACATTTTCAGTCCATCAAGAATTTATCATTTTTAACAAAAAAGAAAACTATACTTGCTGCTAGGCGGGTGACTCCACAAACAAACAGTCTAACCCCACGATCAATAATATATGTTTTGGGCATTCCCTCAAACATTTCTGCCTTGCAAAGTACTCATTGCCCTCCACAGAAAGCGTATAATGTCGTCTACAGGCAAAGAATGTTAAGGTTAGGTTTGGGTTGAAGCCTGCTGTTTTAATAATATGTATGATTAAAATTTTATAAGTTAAAGTCAGTAGAAAAATGTTGTTTCAAAAAGGAATAGAGTAAGTGAACTGAATGAATGCCTCCCTGATTAATTGTTTGAGTCATTCTTTCAGTAAAAATGCCAACATTTGCTGGTTCCAGCTTCTCAAATGTGAATATTTGCGTTTTTAAATGACTGACCATTTAATATTTTGGGGTTTTGGACTGTTAGTCAGACAAAACAATACACCTGAACATGTCATCTTGGGCTGTGGAAAATTCTAATAGCCATTTTCCATTATGATCTGACATTTTGTGACTAAATGATTAATTGATTATATCGAGAAAATAGGGACCAAGGCTCTGTTTACAGTCAATAAAAATCTAATTTTTATTAGGTCTTGCATCAACTCTGAGGTTGAAGCATGGTAGATGTTTTTTTCCTACAGTTTTTGTGGTGATGAAGGGCAGATGAAGGGCTGATAAACAGCCAATGATGAACACATTTCTCGAAAGTGCAGAGCAAGGCAAAGCAGATGCAGTGATCCTCAGGTCACCAGAGTGTCAGCCAGAATGAGATGGGAGCAGCAGGTTCAGTGAAATGCTTTGGTTCACTGCTTCCCAGGAGCGTGAATCCAGTCTCAGACTTAGTTGAGGCTGCTGTAGTGGACACACAGCAGAGAGGAGTCCCAGTCTCTAGACCCAGAGCTCTAGAATAATCAGAACAGTCCTTGGAAAAGTCTTTCAGTCATTAAAAACACAAATAAACAAACAAACAAACAAACAAACAAACAAAAAACAACGTCCGAAATGCCAGGCCATCCGAACTGCAGGGCCGAAATGAACATAGAAGCAGCAGCATTGGTCAGCAAGGTAAAAAGTTTAAGAGGAGCCTGACAAAGAGTTTCTAAGTTTGCAGTCTGAGAGGAACCACACTGATTACTAATTAATTTCATCATATGGAGAGAATAAGAGAGATAATTTTATTCATATAGGATATCTGAAAATGATGCGCTTATAAGTTGAATATACACTCATTACTGTTGCCATCCATCAACACAGACAACCAGTAAGATACACTTACAATTGTAATATTGATTAACTAAATAAAATATAGAATCCCTATCTGTAATTAAATCTATTAATAAAGCATTCACCTGGTTAATATCAATGGGGGGGGGGGGGGGGGGGGGTAATGTTTTTGAAAGAGTAATAATAATGATAATATTGTAGGCAGTAGATCCAGTCTTAACTCACACTGAACTATATAGCTTCAAAGAAAATAAGTTGCATTGCATTGTGTGGCTATGTCCATGCATATCTATCAATCAATCTTTGTTCAAGCTGCAAAATCAAATTCAAGTCAGTTTGTATGTGACACATTATTCAGTTTGTAATTCAATATGTCTAGAATCATAACTATAATGGAAATATCTCACAGCACCACCAGTAGCTACATAAAATCCTTGATTTTTGATCACACACTGCATCCATTAGCCGGCACACATACCCTAAAATCTGTTTAGGCCAGCAGAGGAAAGTGATGGAGTCAGGGTGTGCCTCAGAGCTGCTGCTTCAGTGCATTAGTGGGCTCCTGCAGGCCACACGATCCATGTAGACCTTGAGGAGCACTAATTCCATTACATAATGCCAAGATCCAGCTCTAAGTGTGTGTGTGGGTGTGCACTTTGTGTGCCTATCAGTGTGTGTGGCATGGTGCCAGTCTCTATCACTTTCACTCTCCCTCTAATGATTCTTTGGAATTAACAGCGCTCACTCATACTGACTTTGCTAATGACCTGTGATGAGTCAAATGAATCATTAGTACTATCTAGGTATATACTGTATGTAGGTCAACTGTGGAAATTATATGTGTGCTTTTTTAAGTGTTGTGTATTTTAGACATCCCTTTTGATGTGAAATTGTTCTGGTTTGGGATGCAATACAAATCTCAGAAAAAAACTCATGTTCTCTTATTGATGTAAAGCAGGTTGAGTTGAAATGAAAGTCAGCAGCACAAAGCAATTTGAGAGTGTCGCTTAGGCAACAAGCAATTTTTCCTGCAGCATTTCGTGTGTAGCTGTAGGTCTGTGCAGCGACTTAGACATCATCGCCGACTACGGCATGTCCTCATCCATCTCCTCATCCCTCCATCACCCTGACGCGTGAGGTGACACACAGTTATCACCACGGTAACATCAGTCACGTCAGACCACCTGCCACCTGACCCCAGGGTCACGATGAACTTTTCCAAAAAGATTTACAGTTATTTTCCCCTCCCTCTACATACCGGGGATTCACACTGGTCTGCCTTGCTAACGATGGTGATGCAGGCAGATGAGCTGCAACTTGAAGATATTGACGACTGCGTGTTAATCTAATGGGTCATTGGTAAGTGACTCTCTGATCCAATCAACATTCAACAACTGTTGCTAGTGTTGCAAAACAATGCAAAAACTAAAAATGTAATCAGTGCTAAAGTTACAATATAATACATTTACGACTTTTTTTGCTTCACAGCTGGCTCATGGTTTGAGTTCAAAAGGTAGTAATTTCAGTGCCATTCTTGGAAACTCTAAACATAACACATATAAACTATGCAGGATAGTGAAACAAAGATATCAAACTCAAGCTACTGATTCTTAAAAGGAAAAACACTCTCCAAAACCATAATTATATTAAACACTAAATTATTAAATCAAACCATTTAAGCTGTAGCATTTAATACAGTATTTGGGGGGTGGGGGGGGTTCTGCCTTTATCACAGATAGTACAGAGATGACAGAAAGGGAGAGAAAAAGTCCCTAGCCAGAATACGACAGGGGATGTTGCAGTTCATCATCTTAAACTAAGAGGGTGCTCCCAAAATGTAGTTATTTTTACCCAGTTAATTAATCGTCCGCTTTTCTAGGGAAAAGGTGTAAGATCATGGAGTGGGGCTAAATAAAGAGATTTGTGACTTTTCAGAGTTTCTAGAATACCTTGATACAGTCTTGTTAGAACTAAAATATAAGATTAATAGATTTTGTTTTACTTTATTGTATAACATTGTATGACTGACTTTGAGTTTAAATGACTTATAGGCATGGCTCTGAAAAGTATCCACCAATACTTCATCTGTCCATAAGATGACATACCTAGAATATGAAAAGCACTGACCAATTTCTACACTGTATACTGTATTTAAGGAACTTATGTATCGATATTGCTCTGAAAAGTACCAACACTTTACTTTTTCCAGAATATGAAAATAATTAATACATGTCAACACATTTTAAATTCACAAAATAAAACATCATTCAGCCCCACTAGTTCCACACAAAAAGAAAGTGGCATCTGAGCCATCGATGTATTATAAGAGCTGGTTAGTCGCCACACAGCCATCAGCCATCAGCCAATTTGTCCCAGTGGCCACTTGCAGTATTTCAGCCCAAAAAGCATATCCCCTATATACGATCACTGTAAAAGATACATCTGTAAAACATTTGACAGGACATCTCGAAGAGCAGACGAGGTCATTATGACTCTTTCTATTATGGATTTTTGATCTATGAAGATTTTGTGTTTATAAAACTTTCGTTGTGCCGAACTTGCAGGTGGGGCTGCGTATATTCAGTGGGCGAACACGACACACAAACTGTGCGCCATAGGCCAATAGACTGAATGGGGGAAATTTTTGGTCCAGTATCCAGCTCTTATAATACATCCGAGATCTGAACACACTGCTCACAAACTCAGATCAAACTAGGCAGTGCTAATCAAATATACTGTAGGTCAATATTCTGTTACTGCAATACCTGTTTCTTAGCTAAAATGTTTAGCTCTAATGTGAGATTGTTTGTGACCCAACCGCCATCTTGAAAACAGACGCAAAGAGCACAGAAAGGAACTCACATGTACTAGCATGCATGAGAGGCTGGACCAGCTATCAAAACAAAAAAGAGAGAAGTTCGGATTATAACAAACACGATTGGAGTGTGACTTCATTCTCTGCTCAGGAGGCCATTACATTACTAAAGTTGTTTGCTGACGTCTAGTGGGGCTGGATTTTGTATATTGCACCTTTAATGTACCATAATTCCAATAACACAGCTGCAGTGAGTACCAAAGTTTTGCATTAATAAAGAAAAATGACTTTGCTGATATTCATCAATGGTGTCTGAAGAGGCATACTAAAATCACTTTGATCTCCACATCAAAATATGTGACAGTTAAGATAGTTAAGATATGCTGTCAAAGAGGCCTGATAGATATCGACCCTCATACTTCTATTCTGGAATCTTCCTGTGTTGTCGGGAGCAGGTACAGATCCGGGGCAACATCAGATACAGTATCGGAGCAGGTGCTCAGCTAGTACACAGTAGTGGTGTGTAGATAGATGGGTAGCTCTGGTCTCAGATGCAGTGTAATCCTAGGCTTGCAGGTAAATATAGCCTGTGGCTGCTTCGGCCTCGGCTGAGTGCTGCTTTGCTCTGCTCGACCTTGGCTCATCCGACTCTCCCTTTACTCAAAGTGCTTGAATAGGCACCGGTCTACTCTATTACGCTTATTACTGTTGCCTTACAAAAATAATGCATACCATGTCTCTAAACAGCAAGATTTTCAAGAACCATTGTAAGATCCATTGTAAAAGGCTTTCACTGTATCCTGTATACCACCTGAAATCTTATTCAATAGTACATTTTAAAATATCCAACATGAAGGTATGTTGAGATATATACATTCACCAAGTCATTTATTAGGAAACCTGTGCAAACTAAACTGAAAATCTACAAGCTTCATAACAGTATGGCAGAGCTGTTGTAATGGATTACATTAGATTACACAGGTGTTCCTAATAAAGTGCTCAGTGAGTGTTTATCTTATAGCAGCAATACAGACAGCAATGCAAATCTAATTTTAGTTAGTTTTTTATTTCAATATTGAATCCACTAAGTGTGTTGAAAGGGTTGCTTATGGAAATTACACTTCTCATATAGCCATAAATAAATAATGTGTACGTTATATTATGACAGTAGCAGAAATAGGAAAGAAACAGGAGACAATGCATCTAAACCACTTTTAACACGAACAAGCAATAAAAGCGTTCTAACTATCAACCAAATGGCAGCTAGCCTCACCAAACTCCACTGTCCACAGAAATAGCATTCATATGCTAACAGGCTAAAAGGCGCTGAGCCTGCTGTCTGATTCTGGTACATGATTGAATGAATCTGACAAGCCCTGAAGCCCCCAAGCCATATCTTTGGTGTACATCGCTGGTAGTTAGTTTGGTAGCATATAAAAGCAGAGTTGGCAGAAGAAGGCCAGAGCTTTTGTAATGTCATACGGCAATTTCCTGGAAGTAGTGTATACCAGAGCAAACCCACTACAAAACGAACTCGTAAAAGTATCAGTAAAAGAAGAATTGCTGATACATTTTTTGCCAGCACTAATACAGTGAATCAAAGTATCTTTTCTTTTCAAGCCACCTATTTTGTCAAAATCTGGAGCACACAATGCTGTATTTAAACTGTAAGACTCGCTGAGTGCAAGGAGAACAGCAATGATTTGACAACTAGTTTACAAAGAGGCAGCAGCTAAATAAAAAGTGATACATGCCTTTAATCAGTGCTGCCATGTGTATCCTAAAGAGCGGTCACGTGCCAAATACATAGAGATTTGTCATGTGACTCAGGCGGTACAATACTCTTATAACTGAGGTCAATCAGTTCAAATGTTTGTGGATTTCACAATGTTCAGAGAAGCAGCTTATGATAAGATGGTTATTCTAAAGCATAGTTGAGAGTTTTTCAGCTGTTCTGTGCAATGTCATGAATTACCTAAATGATCAATTAGTTTGCATCCAATGCTCTGGAATATTCAAATAACCAAATGGGGATTAATTTCCCTCCTGTCTAAAAATATTTGTAATTATTCATTCATGGAGATGATAAAACTTTTAATTACCAAAGTTAGAAAATGATTTCTGATGCCGTCGTCCTGTGAGCTGTTTTATTTAGGACAAAATTGGACACAGAGGAACAGAAAGAGGCAGAGAAACAGAGGAGAGTTTTGGCTAAATAGGGGTGGGTATCCATAAGGTTACATAAAAGTGGAATGAGATACCCTGAAGCCTTGCTATTTGACACACACACACACACACATACACACACACACACAGCTCATAGCGAGTAGAGCACACACTATCCATTAGTAGATCTTTGGATCCATTGTATTAAGTGCACGCCTGGAGGAAACAGAAAAATGTACAAGCCTGAGGACTCGCAGGCTGAGCTACTACAATAAAAAAAGGTCCCGGATTACTTGATCCCATTGGCTACAAGGAACTGAGAAGGCACCCAAACAATCACTAGCACAACTTGAACATGACCAAGCATTTTCATGTAACTTCCTCATTTGCATTATTCCAGGTTTAGCACATGTCGTGACCATTTTTATTTGATCACAGCCTTATAATTATGTGTAAAACTGTTCATAAATAATTGATTATTGATAGTTGAAATTAAAAAACTTGCACACTTGTTGCTGCAATTCAAAAGACCAAATCTACTTCTGAGTCTTTCGAAATTGTATTCTACTTTAATTGACGTTTTAGTAATTGTAGCACAAATCAATGGCAGTCATAAGGTTGTTGTGACTAGTGACCAGTAAACAGAGAGCAGTGGTCAATAATGTGAGACATACAGTACTGACCACAGTATGGTCAGATAGATCATGATCCTTGGTATAGTCTGGGGCTATAGGCAGAGACAGTAAAATATAATCCTGCTAAGCCTTGTATTGCAGTTAATTCCACATG
Source organism: Scomber scombrus (assembly GCF_963691925.1). Classification (NCBI taxonomy): domain Eukaryota; kingdom Metazoa; phylum Chordata; class Actinopteri; order Scombriformes; family Scombridae; genus Scomber; species Scomber scombrus. The sequence goes on from NC_084984.1 coordinate 21,754,986, forward strand.
TGACACAGTACGAGTTGTTGGGCAGTCTGTCGCCACTGTTGTCAACATGAGTCTGATTAGATTTAGCTTCATTTAAGACCGCCTGCTGACTTTATTTCTCGATAAGCAACTAAGGTAACTATTTTTTGTAAGCTAAGAAGAAAAATATTAATGTTGACTCACAATGCATTTGCAAACAAGATGTCAGGTCTGATCACAGTGACTCCTTTACACAACATGGCACCACTCACCCCCATGCATAAAACTAAAAACCTAGCACATGAAAGTATTTAATATTCTGGTTCACTTCTGTGACATCTCTGCTCTTGTTCTCCTGTCAAAGATGATGTTTTCTCAATTTTCAGCTATGTGAAGAAAGACATAGAGGAGAGTCAGCGTGTATGACAAAGGTCATATCTATTCTAAACCTGGGATTTTGTAGCTGTATGGCAGCCACCTCATCCCGCAGAGGTAGCCGAATGCCCCCGCACTTTCTTAGCAGATTTCCTAACTACATTACTGTCCAGTCTATCCAGAGTTATGATAGGATCTCTGCAGGCACTGTAGTGGATGACCTTTGTGCAAGGGGAGGCGCAGAGAGGAGAGATGCCATGCTGCCGAGTTTGATTTACATCGAATGGAACTAATTAACATCTCCAGAACATTAAGACCTGCCTCTGCCTCCTCTTTCCCTCTCTGTCTCTTTGACTTGCTTCCTCACTCCTTCTGCGTGCAAAGCCACAATCTACTGGAGGAAGAAAGACACATTCAGAGAGAGATACGCAGTGGACAGAGAGATAAAGTGCCAAGGTTGAAGATTGAGGTGAAAAAGAGGGACAAAGGCCACTTAAACAGAAGTAGTGAACCAGAGATTCAAAATGTACATGATTTGTCCATAGTTAATAGTATTACTAGAAAGCTTTTAATATCAATATTATTGTAAATGTAATGCTTATACATTGTAATGAGAACAATAATAACAACAATAAATCGATATCCTTTATTTTATATTGATATTGTGTGTGACTGGATTCACAGGAGTTCTGCTGATGGTATTAAGGCACAAAGTAAACATTTCCACACAAAACTTGTTTTATCAACAAAAATAACTCTTCATTCACAGTTAGCAAGGCTCATCAACCTCTCCTCCTCAAAACAAACCCTGTGCCGAAAACAGAAAGTGACTAGATTTATGGGAAATGCGGTTTTATAATGAGAATTAAGCTACCGATCGTCGCCCTTCCCTGGACCGTCTAATCAAAACCATAGATCAAAATAACCAAAATGACACGTCATTGTATCCATATCACACATTCAGGTGAAAAACACTATGAAGAAAGCGAACCGCTTCTCATTTGCTGACGAAAATAACTCTAAAAGACCAAGCAAAACCATTTCCAAATGTTTTACATGAAAGTGGAGGACTGACTATTCCTTGAAATGGGCCTTAAACTGAAATCTTAGCCTAAAGCATCAAATAGTTTGTTTAACAGAATCATCTGAGAAGTCGTCCTTGGAAACTCTTTGGAGAAAGGCAAACACTTTCAATGATATCTGACAGCTGATTGGATGAACCATCTGTCAATCACTGTCTACAACCATCTTACCTTACAGGACAGCTGGATTTACGAGATCATGCGAGAATCCTCATAGGACCACGTTTGGTCTAAACCGCTGGTGGTTTGGACACAAGCGCATAATTTGAAGCCTGACAATATGGATTCTCGTGTGATCTCATGATGTCGTGATCTCATGATGTCATGATCTTGCATATCCAGCTGTCTTGCAAGGTTTTTCAGTGATTTCTTATTTAGAATTAACAAGAATAATTATTTCTTATTACGTTAAAAATAATATACGTAGAAATATTTTGTCAATAAAATTAAACTATCCATAGCAACAGCAAATCCTTTGGACCAAGTATTCTGCCTTACAGGATCAAACAAGCTAAGAGAAACTGTTAAATACTTATTTTTGATGAGCTGATAAATCGTACTTGGGCTTGCATATTTTTTGAGGTGCAAAAGTAAACACACTGTACTGAGCCAACTGACATCGAAAGTGGTTTTGACCACAAAAGACCATTAATGTAATCTTGATAGATTTACAGTAAAATGAACGCAAGCTAAGTAGTGAATGTTATCAGCACAAAGATCAGTGGATGGCTAAGTGCAGTAGCATGAAGTAAACACTTACAATGCTATAATATATCTAGATTTTGTTTGCATTGCAGTGACTATGGGCTCACTAAGCTCACTTTTTTATATTTTGATCAGTGAAAGTGACAAACTCTTCCACTTAACTCTAAAGTTTAGACATTTATGTGTACCATTTTATTAATAGCTTGTCAGAAAGGACTTTAACAGTTATGGACTACCTAAAACCACCAAATGATCAAATTAACTGGGTAGCTAATACACAATTTTATGTATAAGATTTAAATGTATTCTCTTGTAGATCTTTCATTCAATATATAGCATCTTATGTTATATATGATTTTATAACGTGTTAAATGTATATACAACGTCAATATGCATGATGAATACATGATTATTCTTCAGTAAGTTCCATACCTGACAGATCAAGGTACTTCACAAACCAAGATTACATACAATAATGCAAAAATCTTGGAAATACAATTTCACCATTAAGTAGTCCTGCTCTTTGCAACATTGGCCACAATAGTGTAATGCAGTCAGTTAAAAGTTATTAGCTATCTCGCTATAACCAGTTTAGCAAAATGTATACAGCTTAATACTAATCTCTGTAGCCTCACAATATCCATCTTCATCTTTATGTCTGCCAGCCCATATTTTATGTTAGTTTTTAGTGTGGTAGATAATCAATAGTGAAGGCCATATCACTTAAATTGATAATGTATTTTGAAAACTGAAAACCAACTAAAATTGATTATATTACAATAATGATAAAAATTAAATAATACTGGAAAAAAATACTTGAAGAAATACTACTGCAGACTGCAAGAAGGGATAACAGTCTACAACTTACTGAAATTATACAGCTAAGTTCACTTTTTTACATTTTTAGTTTGTAACCAGCAAAACAGACTGAATACTCCTAAAACCGAACTGTATGGCAAACAGCTTTGCAAAAAGGAGAAAAAAATCTGCTACACGCCGAAGGAATGATAAATAAATTAGAGGAGAAAAGAGATTACGCTCCATGAGCATCCCAGCTCTCTCTGCAGATGCATTTTTTTTGGACTGGCTTTCTTCCTTTGTGTTTCTTTCTTTCTATCTGACACACTCTCATTCTTTCACACACACTCATTCTCTCTCTCCCTCTCTCTCTCTCTCTCTCTCACACACACATACACACACATCTCCCAGAGTTAATATAAAAAGACCCGTCTATCCTCTGCTGCTACTCCACATCAATATGTGCCCACAGAAATATTGCAGGAGGAACAGAGAACAATTGGGAGCTGGCATTGCAATGAGCACTCAATCTCTGCAGAAGGCATAATACTCTAAATTTTAAAAGATAAAATCCATAATAGTTTCTTTAATCCATTCAACAAGCATCATTCATACTATAATCTATTCTCATAAATCATTTAAGTGCTGGCAAGTCTGAGTGCAAGGGTAGTACAACCCTAATAAAATCTGCACCTAAAGGCACAGCCAGAGCTGGAGAGTGCAGGGAAGAAGTGAGAAGAGGGGTGAATGAGAGCTCTCGTGCCCACAGGATGTTTTGTATGTTTAGTTTAGTTTAAATGTGAATTTTCTACAATCATGAACATATATTTCTGGATTGAACAATAAAGGCAGCACAAGCATGTCACAAAAAAGGGTACACAGAAGGGTTGAAATTGCATCTATTATTAGAGTGTAGCTACCTCCATCTTCCCCTCCATTTTATAGCTCCCCCAATAAAAAGAAAAAAAACAGTAATATGGGGGAAGACAAGAGATGTAAGACCAACAACAGCTTTGTGGGAAAGACTAAAGAATGGAGTTAATTCACCTTAATGCTGATGTGATTAACAGCATAAAAATGCGTAGGCTAAATGTATGGGCTGCACACTGTGTATTAATATGAATGAGCTGTGCCAACAAAAGCCTGAGATCCCCAAAAAAAGCTTTACATGAGAAAAGAGAAAAAAATGACATCGCCTGCTAGGCTGTTTAGTCAACAGCCTGTCATGATCACACATCCACTGGCATAACAATCATCATCAGCCTGCTTTTCCACCCGTCCCCCCCACCCCACACACACACATACACACACACACATTAGCCACATATCTGACCGGGCAAACACAACCTGTACCAGAGCGTATGTGCTTGACTGGTTAGCCTGCACACACACACACACACACACACACACACACACACACACGCACGCACGCACGCACGCACACACCAGCTGAGGCCGCGAGACCAACTGTGTAATTATACATGTGTAACTGAAACCTCACCAATCTTGCACAATAGATGCTGAGAAAGACAGAATGCTCGAGAGATGAAGACAGAGAGGTGGAAGGGAAGGGGGTGTTGAATGGGTGTGAGAAACACCGTCACCTCCCCTGTCTCCTGAGACAGCCGGCCATACCTTGCGCCTGCGGTCCCTGGATCGATTCCTCTTTTTTATCTTTTCCTCCTCCTTCTCCCTCTGCTCCTGGGCGGCGGCCTCAGCGAGGTCCTTGGTTTTGCGGAGCTGCTTGGCGGCTTGCGCCATGGTGCCGCTGCTACTGCTGCTGCTGCTACTCCTATCACCGTCGCTCCAGCCCTCCTCTCGTTTGCACTACCACCAGTCGTCCCCGATTCGTCTTTCTGTGTCCCTCTGTCCCCCAAGCCCCGTCACTTACTACGTCTTCTTTGGTGGCCACCACAGCATGTGTGTGTTTAAGGCAAGCAATGGGAACGTCTGTGTCCAATTATTTGTGTGTGTGTGTGTGTGTGTGTGTGTGTGTGTATGATGTAGATGCTACTGCAGCCACAAGACAGCCTCCAGCAGCCAGGGAGAAAGATGCTACAGCTAGTGGTGCTGATGCTGCTGCTGCCTGTGCCGCGACTGCTACTCATCCAGTCAGCTTGCACTGCGCTGAATTGCCTCCCCTCCCCCTTCTTTCTCTCCTACCTTCCTCCCTTCCTATCTCTCTGCTTACACAGACCAGTCACGCAGTCGTGTGTTCAGCACGGTGGGGATCCTGCTGCGGATCTTTTTTATCTGTCAAATGTCCTCCTCTTCCTGCCATTCTGCCTCTTTCTCCACAGTTTTCATGTGCTTTTCTTTCACAATAGCTGCTGTTGCGTCTTGCATGGGTGAGGTACAAAAGAGGGGGACGCCAAAGCTGCAGAATGCCTTCCAAAAAAAAATAAAAAATTCTTGCATCTTCCCTCATTCTGACCATGGCTTTTCAATGGCACCTCCCTCCTAGAGAAGGATGGAGAGAAAGAACAGTAATGAGAAAGATGAAAGCTAGTAAAAGAGAAAACGATCATCATCATATTTTATCTAACATACAATATCTGAGTGCTCATTCTTCTGTGCTGTTATTCTTTGCAAAGCTTGGTCATTTCTTGACTACCAAAGGCTGATGTGAAGACAGCATGGAAACATGGTGCAATACATTAACATATACACCAGCCTACTTTCCTCATGCTTTAGTGTCAGGAGCAGACAGGGAGAAAAACATCAACAACATGAATGCTTCATAAAAACTGCATGTTCACTTCCTCCTGTTCCATTTCACCACTTTCCCTCTTTCCATCATCAGGAGGGCATGCATGGATGTTTGATGCAGCAACTCAGTGACAGATGAGTGAACAGACAGTAGGATTGAAACACAGTGATTGGTTTCTGTTTTGATGTCTGAACCAAGTTTTGTAAAACCAAAAACTCTTAATAATGTCTAATGCAAAAGACCATTGTGAAACCAAATCTATTGATAACATATAGTTTTACTGCATGTTACTTGCAACTATAACGTGAGAAAAAAATGTCAATATTGTCAGAGGGAACTGTAATGAGTCACACCCTTCAGGTGATCAGTAAGAAAAATAATATCAGTTTCATCTCTTTGTTGCCATCTCAACAGGTTACTTACCATTGTACCACACTGTATCTTTATTCATGGGCTACAGAGAGCAATACATCATATGTGCTCTCTGTCGCCCACTGTTCAACATCAGAGAGAAGAAGCGCTGACATCAAACTGTCTTTCTCTCTATCTAATTCATTGCCCCCACCCCAAATTCCTCCTCTGCAACATCATCCTTCTGCAGGATAATGTTGCAATGTAACGTGCAGCAAAGCCTACAACAAAGAGACCACATGACAAGACTAAGGATGCATATTCTTGGATGCCCGCTTCAAACAGATTAACAGCAGATCCATCCCATCCTGTCAAGCAAAAAGGCATGACATAAAAATCCTATGGCCATATGTGGATATTCAAAATTAGATAGTATTTCTAATGATATGTTTGAGGATGTGTTTGCTTTGCCGATTATTGAACTCTAACTTACACAGTCTCTTTCCCTGTGTGTGTGTGTGTGTGTGTGTGTGTGTGTGTGTGTGTGTGTGTGTGTGTGTGTGTGTGTGTGTGTGTGTGTGTGGCTTAAATGTTTCCTTTGTCATTCATTTGAGTGACAGCTTTGTATTTTCATTGAGCATTATGCTAATCTGTCTATCTATTAAGATGGAGGTTAACAAAACAAAATAATGCCATAGCATCCACTACACTCTGTATTTGGCAGAGGAATTGGATGGCCCTGTTGAATAGCTGCCAATACAACCAAATTTAGCCTACTTATTCCAAATACCACACAGAAATGACCCTCAAGGTGATGCATGTGTATACACAATAGCCTGTAAAAACATTTTTTTAAATAAATAATGTATAAAAAAAATAATGGACGTGCCTGTGACGTGACCCATAAGTTTGTGGACTCCCGTTTTGAACCTTTAAGTTTGCATTTTTACCCTCGCCACCTTGGAATTTTGGAGCCATATTTTGGACGACAGGATGAAACTGATCCTAACCATAACTGCTAACTTGGTTAGCATGGGACATTTAGATTGAAGGTTAACTGTGCTAATGCTAATGCTAATTTTCGCTAGCAAAAAACTTAAAACATTGCATAAGTTTAAAAGAAAAGAAAATGTACTTACCAGCAAAAACTAAACGTCCGACACTTTAAAGAGTCTTTTAGTACAGCCAAGGGTGACCAAATGTTACTTTCTTGAGCTGCTTTTGTACTGCCACGCCTGAATGGTTATGTTACCTGTTGAAGGTTGCAGCTTTGGTAGTAATTTAGGCAGCCACACCATTAATTATGCATAAGCCTTAATAAAATTTAAACAGGAGTTATGTAAAAAGTTACACCTGTACAGTTGTAAAGTTGGGTATTATTACATCCTGGTCTATGGGCATTGAAAGCTTCCCATCGAAATGTATTTAGTAGTGTGTCAAATGTTCAGACCAAAAGCGTCTGACACGAAAAAAAATCGCTTGAATCGCTTCTATCGAGCCACTTGATCATACTGTAAATGTCAATTTTTGGATCATCGCTTCATTTGGGCTTGTCGCTCGAAAAAAAAAACGGCGCGTGGAAAAACGTTTGCCCGCTCATTTCTCAACCCACTGTCTTTTCACATCATGGCTGACATAACCACCGTTGCTGCACTGTACCTACTGTACAAGATCCAGAAGCGCCGGAAAACCACCCGCCGTCGTGTCTGGGTTCATGACATCCTCCGGAGACGCACTGAGCTGGGGGAATTTCACCGTCTCCTCCAGGAGCTCGTCTGGGTGACAGCCGGTTCCAGCTGTTAGCTCGGGTCGGTGCCAGGATCTCCCACCTGGACACCAACTATAGTGACGTCGGGAGAAACTCGCCGCTGATTGGATGTCGCGGCGCGATGCCGCCTGAAAAGTTCAATTTTTCCAACTTTATTCGCGCCGCTTCAGACCACACAGCCTATGCTCCAGACGCTTCATTCGCGCCGCCTGATATAAAATCGCGTGTTATCGCGCCATTTACATTCATTTTCTATGTAGACTTGCTGCTCAATTCGCGTCAGACGCTTTTGGTCTGAACGCAGCTATACCAGTGTTCAATACAACATCCCAACTGGAACTTAAGCAAAGATGTTGTGGTTCTGTATGCTATTAAGGCAACAAAAAAGAGTTAATGATCAGTTTTCACCATATCTCACTCCAATACACACTACTGGTGAAAACATCTTCTTTGCATCCCTGTAATAATGATTCCATATGATGACTTTTTCAAAAAGACACATATGTGATATCATACTGGAATGTGTGAAACATAGCCATACCTAATCGGTATCTGATAACTAACAAATTGAAGAAAGTTTCTTTTACCCAGCTTTTAACGAATTAAGAAAAGATGATGATATCGGTTGTATATTTTGTGTAGCTTCCGTGAGGTTGCATATTTGTTACTTCAGTTAAATGCTTGAAGTTCACTGTGCAGAAAAATGTATGTGCACTTGAAAGCTGTTTGACAGTGGAAAGCTGTTTTCACATTCATCTGCTGAAAGTGGAAAGTTTTTCTGAACTCATCTGATTTTAAGAGGTGAGCCTACGAGCATCATAACTAGTTTGGAAGCCAATCACAGGCCAGTACACAACTTTAAAAGTGTGATTTGTAAACTTGAAGCCTCCAGTAATTATGAGATGAGAATGGACTTTACAGTGAAGTATGAGCCATCTTGTGTCCAGCAGTTAAACTTCTCAAAAGTATATTTGCAATATTTATAGATTTTGCCGTTTTAATGAGAAGGAATAGATGTCATTTTAAGGATTTTAACCAGAATTATATGTAACCAGTATTCAAAGTTTTTTTTTTATACACGCCTCAAAACATATAAATAGCTGAGGTAATACATAAAGATAAATAAAGTTAATTCTTAACTTGCTTACCATAATCTTCTAGCAAAACCATGGACATGATATTATGTGTTTAGGTCAATTTTTGTGAGGTCAATGTGAAGGTGTGGTCTCAGGCTGCACTTTGTGAAGTTTAGCAATGATAATACACAGTCATGCAGCCACTGCTCATCACAAATTCATATAATTTTAACATGGAGGAGGTTTAATGGTCCACATAAGGCAGAAAAGGAGAAAAACAGGAAACATTAATCAAGAACACAAAGAAAAACAACAATATATGAATCAATATTCTGTCACAATCAAAATTAATCCATTACAGCAGAACTTTTGCTGACAGCAGTGATGAAGAAGACATCTGTGGTGATGTCACATGCAGAATAAACAGGATATAGTTTGAGGAAATGGTGCTGGGATCTGTCACTGATGAAAACAATCAGACTACTAGTGCTGGGTCAGATCTGATTCCATTATCTCCTCAGACAAAGGTGGTGTGCTAAATATGGAAAATGAAGCAGGAAAAAAAATGAAATTTCCTGTGTTATCTCAAAAAGTCTGACGTCATCAACAACACTTTGAGGGGTCTGTGTGGTGAATGAACCCAATGACGACAAAAGAGGAGTTTTTTCCCCCCAGTTTTGTTAGTTTGAATAACGTGTTGATAATGTAAAATTGACAGAAAAAGAGAGCATGTGGTTTATGTGTCAATTAAAGGTTTTAATAGTTATAATGAAACCTACCTTTTAAAAATGTCCCTTACACAACTTCACATTCGATCAAATTCATGGAAATAATTATAGCTGGTTTGTTCTTCTGTTTTAGAAAACAAGATCATAATATAGTGTGATTGTGAATGTATTTTTGCTATAAATGAATAATGTCAAACCTAAAGTAAAAACTATCTGCTCTCTGAAACATGAATAAAGGCTTAATCACCCACTTATTAATGATTTATAAGATAAATATGGATGTAAAATACATTTGTGGCTCAGAATTTGGTATAGGGAATAATTATAAAGTAGTACTTGAACCCACTCCAGACTATGAGTGGACAGAATATGAACAGTATTAAAGGGTTATGTGTTCCATCCTGGTCTTTGAATTTGTAAATGGCTGCGGCTGCCTTCATGGTTTGTTACTGCCTGCCTTGGTCTTAAATAGGACTTCATTATGCATTTTCTCATCTCAGAATTGACCAGGATGTGATGAAGTGTCACAGTATAACTATATGCACTCCATGTCAATCACCAAACAATAATAAAGAAACAAAAAGCAATACACTGACTCCTAGGAACTGGAAGAGTTGTTAAATTGTAATTTTTTCAGCATTTAAAATGACTTCTGTGTCCACCACTCTTATATGTTTGGGCAGGGTGTTACATATTTTATAAGCAAATTAAAGCCACTTCTATTTTCTCCCGAGTGCTTTTGGGAATATTTAGCTTGCTGTGGAGGATTCCCAAGGACAATGCATGACCATGACTAAACAGTTCAACAGTTAATCAGTGAAAGGGTTGTAAACATGATATGTAAAATAAACTGGGAAGTAGTGCAGTGTGGCTGGAACAGGAGTGAATTATGGGTAATCTCTTCAGTTTTAGCTGCAACAGTAAAGTCATGGTTAATCAGTCGACACAGGGTGTTGTATGAAAGTGAAATATTTATTGCCAGCATGTCACGCTCTACATCCCTGAGTAGATTAAACTGTTTCCTGTGGATGGTGATTCATGATTCTAAAGTGCTTAGATTTACAAGCACATCACTGCTATTTAAAGCCTCAGCTGCACTGCAACATCTCTGACCATCTCATGCTCACTGTGTCTGAGCGCCATCAGGTGGCAGCTGCTTCTTATTGCTACTACTGGCCATTTCCCCCCCCTTGTCACAGCATTGCCTTATAAACCTATTGGTCTCATTAAAGGAATTAATTAATGGAATTGTGGAAATTGGCATGAAGGAAAAAAATATTTTAGCCTTTGCAACAATTCTTGACCTCTCATTTTGTCTTTATTGTCTTTATTTCAATGTAAATGATCATTTATGAAACTGCTGTCATTTGCTAATCACCAAATTATATATAATAGCTATCAAATGTTATAATATATAATATTTTTAAGTCAATATACATTAATGTTGCAATATACTATTAGTTTAAATGCTTCTTATGCAATGTTAAAAAACAGACATACATGTATGTGCTTGTGTATATGTAACTGTTCCCGGCAAAGCGACCAATTATCATGGTTATTGTTATTATAAATTATCTGCATGAACAAAAGTTTTCTGTATGTTTTCTGAATGTATCTAAACAGAAAATTCTCACAATGTAATACATTTTAAATATAAACTCTAAAGTGGTTGTTTTTCCTTAAATAGTCAGATCCAGTGTGTTGGCCTTTAATATTTATATTTATTTATGTTTTGGTTTTTAATATTTATTTTAATATTTATCTATTTATACGGTTAGCTTTTGTTCTTTGTTTATGCACTTTGCACAAAAGTACATATTTATTATTATTATTATTATTATTATTATTATTATTATTATTATTATTATTATTATTATTATTATTATTATTATTGTTTTTGTTGTTGTTGTACACCTATTAATATATGTTATGGGTATGTGACTTTAATGTCCGTGAAATGCCCTGTACTGTTTCACAGTGCCTTTCCAGTTGTGTCACATGCCATCTGGCCTAACTCCAAAAACAGACTCTGTATCCACTGGTCTTTGACCTTGACGATGACTTGCACTTCCCTCAGCAAAAAAAGAAACGTTCTGGGACTCAGCCAATGCTGCTGCGTCCAATCTAAAGTCTATGACCATCTCTGAAAGAAGAATAGAGGTTGTTAGTGCTGTAACAGAGGACATTGCTTTCACTTCACCTTGATGTGATGTTTCCATGCATCTTGCTCTTGGAAGAGACACCATCAACTACATTTTCCAGCACATCAAATGATGCATCTCATATTTATAAAGGGTTTAATGATGGGGTCACCTCAGAGAATGAATATCTGTTATCACAGTTTATCTGCAGTTTGTGTTTTGGAGAGATGGATGTACTGTATGTTATAGACATATCTAATCCCCCTGTGCCTGTTTTTGGACCTAAATCTAGCTATAGAAAAAATAAATAATCTATAAAGGACTTGAATTTTAACAATATATAGTAATGAGATGAGATGATACACTCTGTACAGTAAATTAAAGTACATCATAGAGATTCAAAGAACAGTGCACCCTCTAGTGGTTCAATATCACTTGACATTAATATGTATTAATGTTTCCCAACAGGGAGTTTTTCTGCTTACTTTTTATTTGCTAAATTATAAAAAAAATTATTAATAGCATCAATACTGGTTCTACTAGGACTACTACTACAGTACACCCTCTACTATCACTACTACTGGTTCAATTGTTGTAGTCCCAGTATTCACACATAATTTAACACACTTACACACTTTAGGCTGTAGGTGTCAGTAAAGTTTTAACATATGAATCTGCCTTACAGGGCACGGAGGAAAAGAGCATTTAGATGCAGGAGTACGCAGTATCTGACACTCTCACACTTTAGTCACCACCAGATTGTCAGAAAAATATAAAATTAGCCTTTATCATGATAAATAGCTCTACTTTCTTCCCCCATCTCAATTCTTTTTCTGTCTTCCCCTGTTTTTGTGTTGTTGGGATGTTATGCTGTGTCAGATTTATTTAAAACCACACTGTAGCCATGCAGACATATTACGTGTGTGTGTGTGCGTGCGTGCGTGCGTGCGTGCATGCAAAGGTTGTGCTCTGTGTACAAATGTTTACTTTGTGGCAACATCATTACAACTAAATTTACTTATAAATGATGAGAAGAAAGGTTGGTGCACAGTGGTGCAATTTCCTTATGAGAATTACAAAATGTCAAACCTAAGAACTAATTGAACAGTTCGAGCATAACAATAAGCCACAATATAACCCTTTAAAAAAATGTACTGCCAACTCTTTTAAGCAGTGCTCAGTGGGGTAGAAATAACATATGGCTATGTAAGTGCACCAATGCACCAATGTAAGCTACTGCACCAAAGGCTGATGGGAAGGTGAGTTTTCCATTCTGGTGTACATTAACTACATTTGTTAATCATGACAACTTTAAATCAATTGATTAGCTTTGTGCGACATGATGTTGATGTTAAAAATGGAGGGATGATCTGAATCTTTTGTGTTAAGTGAGCAATTTTCTTGAAACATCAGATACCGCTGCAAGTTCAAGTCCTTGATTCATTTTTGTTGTTGACGTGAAGAAAAACTGTCATTGTCAATGGGATCAATTCATTTAAAGTTGATAACATATTCTCAGTGTGACTTCTGCACATTTAAATGAATCATAAAAATTTGATTTGAGCAATTGATTTATCTTGCTACAAACAAAATGTCTTCAGAATTCCCACAGAATCTCAGTGTTATTTTTAAAACTCATGCTGTGCATGACCGATTCTCCATAAGTGAACCATTGATCACTAGATCTGGGCATGCTATCCCACTCTATAAGAATCAGAGTGCTTAGGGGTAAACAGGATTTGGCTGACACCCAGAAATTATCTCAGAGTCACCCCTGTGGAAGCCAAGACGCCACAATACTGCAGACCAGCTTCCTGTCAAGGAGAAGAATAATGCAAACTTTCTGTCTTTCCATCTGAAATGCTGATGAGGAGACTAGCGCACAAGGCAATTCTGCATTGCTTTATAATACAGTCTCCTTTTTCATTGTCAAAGCCCTTTCAGCAAGCAGCTGATGGTGGTGCTACTTGCATATTTATCAGTTTTTAAACATGGTTATTGGATCTCTCCCTCTGCTTTAAATCCAACCTCCGAGCAGCATCCAAGTTTCTGTCGTTAGTTTGTGGGGAAAATTATTAGATATCTTTAGAGGTGCTGATTAACTCTTGAAATTCACCACTCTCGTTGAATTGAGCCACAGATCACTTTATCCCCTTTTCTCCATGTAGCTGCAGCCTCGCCTCCCTCTCGCCTCCCTCTTTGTTCCGGGAAATTTGCTGACCTCTGAGGCTTGGATTACCTGGCAGGGCCTGACAGAGCAGCTCAGAGGCACTTGAGGACAAGACTCACGCTGCTCTCGATCAATGCTCATCGACTGTGCCTTCTTCTTCTTATTTTTTTTAATACAAGAGTTACATTACAGTAAATGTGTTTGCTTTGCAGCGGTTCTACAAACTGCAACGGCAAATACCTTGTTCCATAGATTAGGAGGTACAGCTGAGGTATCGATGTCTGATCCCGTTCAAATGATGAAACAGGTGCCTTTTTGTTTTTTGTAAGTGTTAACTTCAGTTTCACGTCATGCTGCAGCATTATATGACATGACATGAAACTAAATGACATGACATTATGTGATGTGAAGGGAAAGGGCAAGGGAAAGGGAATGTGATGGGATGTAATGAGACATGTTGGATATGATAGGATAGAACAAATTATGACATAATTTAACAGGAAGTCACATGACACAACCCCATCACCATAGGGTACAAAATGAATGGGACCCTTAACCCTCAAGTGATATGCTGAGAGAAGGACAGTTCACAAACCAGTCAAAGTTATATATGACTACTGACTTTGTAATAATAAGGAAGTTGCCATAAAACCAGTATAAAGACATTTTCAGTTAGTCTTATAGTTTAAGTAAAATTATAAAATTAGGGTTTTTAGTCAGGTAAGGTTTTGTTTCTTAAATTATCTTAAATTTTGGAACTAGTTAGGTTTGTGAAACTCAGTTATTGACTATTTTGTCTTTTGCTTCTTGTTTTAATTCAAAAGTAGTCAGTGATTTAACTTAAATGCAAACATGTCATACAGTTTATCTGGAAAAATTTGACAACTTAAACATTTTGAGGAATTTATTGTCAATCTAGTCTTTTTTTAGTCTTTTTTGTGTGCAAAAAACACAGAAAAAACAACATAAAACACATTATTTTCTTGATGCCAGGTAAATACATTGCATTTCCTCCACCCTCATGCATTCAACTATACACGTGAATCCTTGAGAACGCACTGAATAGGGACTGAATTACCAAGATAGAGCCACTAAAGTGAAGCTTTAGATATGTAGCAACTTTTAGACGGTTTTGTCAAAGTTAAATAGGCAAAATTGTCTAATACTGTAGACAACTGTCTTTCCCCTCTTTCTACCATCAGGTGCGTGTGCCAGGGAAACACTAATGCTATCTGGGCTACCTATCTTGCTCTGTGAGACAATTAAAGCCCTTGGTCTTTTCACTTCTCTTCCATACTCTTTTATGGCCTCATCCTTCTCAGAAGATGCAATCTAAAATGTGTGTTTCCTCACTTTCAAATTACTCTGAAATGCCGTATACTCACTTACATAACATTGCTTTCATGAGATTGACACTTCTGGGACAATAAATACAAAGTGCTTGAATAGAGGACCATTAAAGTTATTAAAGTCATTAACGTCCAAGAAAAATCCCAAACTATTCTGTGAACTTTCAACTGATCACATTGACTGATCACTGACAATAAATTGTAGATACACACCCTTTCTGTTTATAGGGCAGTGCAGTTTAGAGTTGGAGAGTGGCACGAGAACTCACTCCATTCTCCTTTTGCCCCCTTGCTGCCTCACTGCAGAGACATGGAGGTAAAGAGGCAGAGAGAGACAGAGAGGCAAGGGTGTTGAGATCAGGAGAGGGAGGGGGCAGTGATTTTGGAAACAGGGAAGCAAGCTGCACTGCAGCAACTGGGCGTTGGCTCAGCAAGGAGGCAGAAAAAGGCAGAGGAGAGAAGGAAACAGAATGAGAGGGGCAAGTGAAGTGCATTAGATTTAGACGTGCTGTGAGGAGAATTAGACAAAAAAATCTCTATTGGTCAAAATATCCTCCAATTTGAGCACTCTAGAATTAATTCAGGATTATAGGTTAGCACTAAGGTTTAAAGCTTCAGTTACATTTACAGCTATAAAATGATAGTATGCTGAAGGTTTAGGTGAAGAGTTAAGGCTTATCTTGAGTAAATATTTTGGTTCAAATCTGTTGAAAACCTACAGCAAACTTTTATTAAATTATGTGCAAGATATTCAGATTTTCAAAAGATATAAAATATATAAACTGGGGGGAACAGAAAACACCAGGAATATTTCTATTTAAATTGTTTGGTCACAAAAAAAGACAAGAAATGCAAAGAAATGCAATGTTTGCATCATAGTTGCACAAACAATGCATTTTTCTGACTTTAAAGCCTTAAGGGAAACTGTCAGAGGAGCATCATGGTTAAAACTAACAATATTGTAGGTGCTATTTATTAGTTTGGTTGTTGTTTCTATCACAAATTATTAGTATTAATGATTATTCTGGATATTTGCTTTATTTTGATTAGATCGTGGTTGTATAGGTATGTATATAGGTAGGTAGGTGTAGGACCAGCATGCACCTGGGTGGGCCTGTGGATTTTTTAACAGAGCAAGAGAGGCAACAGGAACCATGATCTCTTTGTTCTTCTGTTTGTTTGCTTTTGAGGAATACATCTTAAAGTCTTTGCATGTATAATGAACTTATGTTGCCTGCATTCATCACATGCCCATGATAACCACATGCATCAGTGGCACTTTGATTCTAAGTTTGGATTTCCATTCTTGACAAATGGCCACTTAAGTTTTGGTAAAATAGATAATAAAAAATAATCGTCAGTCCTTATAGTAATTAAATAACAAATTGATATTTATAGCTTATTAGATAGATGGATTTATGGGATTTATTAATTCTGGTTTTAAATTCCTTTTAGCTATGCTGGTGGCATAACTCTGATGATGGAAGTGTCAATCTGTATGTGGGGTCAGTCACTGTTCCACCTCTTTGGTCCAGACTAATAGGCCTATTATGTCAACAACTATCTGATGAATTGTCATGAAATGTAGCGCTTTCAATTTCAGATCATGAACAATTACTTTCGTGCCACCCTGATTTTCATATGGTATCATTTCAATGTGTCAAGTACATTGGATTATTACTGTATAGTCGCAAAACGAATGACATTCCCATCAGCCTAGTTGTACTTTTATATAGTACCATGGCAATGTTATACCTGCTAAACATCAGCATGGTATCGTTGTCATTGTGAGTATGTTAGCATGCTGACTTTATCACTTAGCTCAAGGCACTGCTGTGCTGAAATACAGCCTTAGGGTAAGACAGTTGTTGGCAACTGTTTCCTTCTATTTTCCTTGTGGGGCCATTCAGTTAACAGGTTTCATCTCTGCATGATGTCAGCTTTATTTGACAGTTTTTACATTTTGGTTTTCTATGTCCTTACCATGCTGTTTCACTTCAGTATGGACACTACCAATATTTACAATAATAAATAACCAGGACTTGCATTTATGTACTGCTCAGTCTCAGCAGTGCTGTCATCCATGTTCACCTGTTGAAATAGCTCACATTATGTGTTTATTGCCCCATTTTTATTTCTTTGTTCAATAAAGTAACGATCCCTCAACATCAGATAATAGACTTCATCATATGCTCATATTCTTTCCACTAATGATAATTTCTAATGTATCCTTAGTTCCTGTTCTTACTTCATAGGCTACTGTGTATGTGTATTGGCTGAGCCAAATGAGGACGCAACTCAAGCACATACACATACGGCAGGAAATTTCTTTCCAGCTGTCATATTGTAATATATGAAGGTGTAATTAGCAAGTACCTCCCTTATCACCCAACCCACCTTAAAGAAGGCAGTATAATGTTTAGTGCTGTAAGCACTTTTTTTTTTTTTTTTACCTCTGCACTATATTGGCCTTTCTCTCCATCCTCTGCCGTCCTGTTCCTTCTGCCTCTCTCTCTCTCTTTCTCTCTCTCTCTATCTCTCTCTCTCTCCCATCTTTCTTTCTTTCTATATACATTCCTTCCACTTTTCTTTCTCCCTCCTTCTTTCTTTCTCTGCGCCAGGAAAATGTGCTGTGTCTGCAGCGAGGTCATTTGGTGCAGGAGACGGGGAGTAATTGATAATGGTGCTGCTTTTGCTATCAGGAGAGCTGTGTTTGCTTTTAAAGGAAATTAGACAGAAACAGGGGATTGCAAATGAGAGGGGGATCAACATTTTTTTTTTTTAACTGAGAGACATAATAAGGAAGATATTCATTGAAGAAAACTGAAGAGGGAGACAGTTAAGAGGATAAAGCCATATCAGACCTATGGCATTATTTAGCCACCATGCTTGATCTGGCTCAAAGGATGGCAATGTCAGTTTGCCATGTTCCGCCACTTTGGTTCAGACTGAAAAATCAAACATTGATGGATGAATTATTACGAAATTTTGTACAAACGGTCATGGTTGCTAGATGATTAATTCCACAGATGTTGGTGGTCCTCTGACTTTTCCTCTAGCGCCACTATGACATTGACATTATAGTTTTGAGTGAAATAATTATTAACGTTTGTGATCCCCTTACTTTCCCTCTTGCACCATTATCATGTTAAAATTTGCATATGTCTATTAGCTATTTTGGTTCATGACCAAACTAATGACAGTCCCATTAGCCTCAGCTTTTACTTTGTGTATACTTTATTTCCAATATAAAGAGCTGTGTGGCAATCACAAATCATTTAGCTGATTTGTATCACTCCACTCAGTTTGGTAAAAGCAATGCATCCAACTTTATAACAGATGTCAGATTATGACTACTTCAGGATGCACATGTGCTGAACATCTCTAGTGTAGTGCTAAGATAGTGAACATTGTCAATATTATACCTGAAAAACATCAACATATCAATATTGTCATTATGAACATATTGTCATTCTGATGTTAGCATGTAGATGATTTGTTTAGCATCTTTTTTTTCATTTGAGAGCAGCTTCTTTGTCATATTGGCATTTGTGACCAGCCTCCATTTTAGGTGATGCTTGTGTCATTTTAGACATTTTTAATGATTCCATGCGTGAGACACTCCTCTCTGGACTCTGGCATTTGATCTCATGTCTTCCTTAGTGGCTTGCCCCACTTAAGTATTTTCTCACAATTAAGTAAACATTTGCTAAAGTTAATGTTCATCCACTTTAGCAGTTAAATTTAACAGATTTTTTTAAAATGTGGAAAAGTATACGCATTTTTACTTGAGTTGCTTTTGATGGCTGACAATGTGGTGATTCGAAGTCCTATAATGAATATCACTGTCATGCAAAGTAGCACCAAATCAGTGTAGATTGTTTTCTTGTACCTTTAGTGATGCAGAACTGCAACACTGTAGTCAGTGATGCCAAACAAAGAGACAAGAAGAAAGTTACTCTAATCTTGGATAAAAACAACCTTTGTATTTGTCAGACAACTTATCATATTCTCACAACTTGCTCCTATAAAACATGATTTTTAACAAAAAGGGTTACATTTTTTCTGTGTTTGTGATGCAGTCATTTACAATTCAGTGTCTCCAGCACTGGTGCCTGACTGCGTCAGACCTGCTTCACTTCTGAATGTGCCTCTCAAATATTGATGAGATCTACCAGCTAAACCCAGGCTCACTGTGGCTTCAGGTTAGAATTATAATGAAATGTCAGACCCACTAAGCTATACAGGTGACTACTATAATATGCTTGGGGAGAGCATTAACATAGGTACAGAGGGATATACAGTGTGACACAAGAAGGTATGAACATCCACAGATACAAATAAACAAATGCATACAGTATGACTGCACTCATATACTCATATACACTGACCCACATTCATGATAAGGTACATTTTCAACTATTTTAAATTTTTATGTTCAAGCTGAGTTCACATGAAGACCTCGAAGACATTGTAGTCAAACTTCTTAATTTTGCGAAAATATGTAGGAGAAACAATAGAAAAAAACTACAAAAAGAAGAAAGGCTTTTGGGATGCTGTAGAGAAGAAACTTCATGCTCATCATACACAGGGGAACATTTGCCACACCCAAAATGCAAAACACTCCTGCACACTCACCCCACCTCCTATTTCTCCCCCTTTTCTTTTCAGGGGAAATGAGATATGCTGATGAGGCTGACTGGTCTCTCATGGCTGAAGACGCAGCATTTTGGCACTGCTCTTTCTGAGACATCAGAGTGAGTCAGGGTACCCGGGGGGAAGCCTGTGATATTTCATCTTTGTCAGTCTTTGTTGTTTTCCTGAGTTTGCTTGTCTTCCTTCATGCTGTCAAGTATGTTCTCAAAAAAAGTGTGATGTGTCCAAATGTTCTGTTTTTTTCTGATACTTTATCCGTTATTTTCTAAGATTTTAGATTTCCAACTTTTGTGTTTGTGTGAGAACTTGTGCCCCTTGGTTTGAAAGGTGTTGAGTGTTTTTGATTTAATTAGTAGAACTTTAATAAGTCACCCCTCAAAACTTTTGCAAGCAATGTACTCTCCTGCTGCTTTCAGTCGAAGTATTTTTGGACTTCAGACATTACTGATATCCAATTATTTCTAAGCCACTCACTGCTCTACTACAAGCCAAAAAATGACAAAAAGTCAATAAATGGATAGTAGGAAATAAATAAACAAATGGATCAGAAGTGGCTCAAACAGCGTGTAAGCGATACGATCAATAATACAAATGTTACTGAACAGAAATTTAATACAGTACTAAATATTGGATTCAGTTGGTCTTCAAAGCACTTCATATGTTTATAATCAAATAACTTTGTTAATATAACCTTACAAACATTTTATTTGCTCAGTTTTTATTGAAAATGTGATTTTTTTTTCATTTTATCAGAAGATATTTCTGGCCCTTTAGGTGCAATCGTCTCATAAACAGGATAGGGGTCTGTAACACT
The DNA here is from genome assembly GCF_963691925.1 of Scomber scombrus. NCBI lineage: Eukaryota > Metazoa > Chordata > Actinopteri > Scombriformes > Scombridae > Scomber > Scomber scombrus. The sequence goes on from NC_084984.1 coordinate 21,775,667, forward strand.
TGTTTTACACACTTACACTTTGCCAGTGTGCAGCAATTTTCTTCTGCAGCCATGTGTCTGTCTCATGAAATATGCAGAATTATGCTCAGTCAGGCAGGTTTGCGTGACTTTGTGTTTTGCCTGACCCAAACCAAAGAGACAGCTTATTCAACTGTGATACTACTCTAACTCTGTTCAGCGTGACAGACTTACAGGAACGTTTGAATGGAAATGGAGGATAGTGGATTATAGAGAAAAAACGGAAATATAAGTGTCATTCCTTGCATTTTTTTTCATTTTACATTGATATTCCAGTTTATGTCTTTATTTAAGTTTAAGAACACCAAATTATTTCCAGTTTATATGGAAATTTGCAAAGTTAATGCCGAATTGTACAATTAGGGATACAAAAAAAAAAAAATACAAAAAAAATATCATGGAATTTTTTTGTTTAACAAAATTTCAAAGACTCATCACAGTCTTTTAGCAATGGAAACCAAATGTTGTTTGGAAAGCTCTTCCCAACACTGTTGCAGAGGTACCTGCAAATGTGTTTCACTTTACTTTCAGCCCAAACCAGCTCTATGACTGTGCTGGCAATTCCATGATCTCAAGCCTATTGTCCTGTCTTGGTTCTTCAAAGTAACTCTAACACAGCCTGGATATAGACCAAAGGGCATTGCATGGCTCTGCAAAATGCTGTGGTAGCCCTTTTGGTCCAGTGTCTCCTGTGCAAGTCGCCAATGCTGGATCCAGCAAAGGAGCCCCAGACCTTCATGTCTCATCCTCCATGATTTGTAAGTAATCAACTAATGTTGGGACATCTAACAAAATTGTTTGCATCACCTTTCAAGGCTTAATTTATCTCCATTGCTGCAGAAGAACTGTAAGTTGTTAACCCATCACTTGATCCTTGAAATTATATAACTCTGAAACATTACATAATTCGTCAGTTTTTGATAACATCCACAGTCGTGGTTTCCACTTAATTTAATACTATTTTAAAAAGATTATTCACTAGTCTTAAACGGCTCAAATTAAAATAAAAACTGAAAAAATCATGGCATTGTTAACCAGTAGAATATATGTGTACAGTAAGTGACATTGTGTGAGTAGGAATGTGTTTGTAGGAATCATTTCATGTTGATGGTGCCAAATGGTGCCAATTACTGTATGTTACAACAATTAACATTTGGATAGGTTTTTATTATAAGGTATAGATATTAAGTATATAATGTCATGTACTTTCCTCTTTTTTTACCTGCCAAAGACTTAGGGGAAAACTTTCTGTACCTAATAAGTCATTAACAAGATAAAGTAAAACGTCTAAATCTCTTTTTTTATGAAAACAAGTGACAACAATCTGCCTTTCAGGTGAGATTAGTGCAAACAAACTCATCCCTATTATTTCTCACAAATCAAGTGGTACTAATCAGCCATGTTCTAAATTTTCAGTCATTATAAGTCAGGGTGCTGGTGCGGTAAGCAGCTTGGATTATACAAGAGTACAGTGTTCATAATCATATTTAGAGCCTGAAGGGAACAACAACGCACAGAGCTGTATAAATTATATTAAAATCTGTAGTTTATATAAGCCATTTATGGAGAAAGTATAGACAATGTTCAGCTAACACAGTGGAAAGAGGAATGCATGTTTGTGTTGTCGGGAAAAGGTGGGCAACTGCAGAATTTGTTCAAATAAAAAATATGAAGCACTAACTTGAAGGGTTTTCATGTGAGAGCAAAACTGAAGCACAAAGCTGATGTAAGGCTCCAACAACTATGAGTCATCTCCATTAGGAAAGCACCCTCCCTTGATCCCCTCCATCTTCTATCCATCTCCACCCCTCCTTTCCCTTAATACATCTCTACTCTGCATCTTATGATAGCTTTTCCACCAAGCATGCTGGACAGCGATATGTATGCATTAACAGTCAAACATATTTTCATTAATAATATCTTATCACATATAATATAAAGAGCAGACTCAAGAAAGTTGTTCTGCAGGGCTGCAGGTTTAAAGAATAAGTGTAAGAAAAAAATGCAACAGAAAACTGATAGAGTTTGAAGACCTTTGAAGAAGCATTATTTACTTCTTTTTCAAAACACATTTTAGCTCTGTATTTATAGTACAGATGCAGCTGTTACAAATAGGGTTGCGACTAAATTCATTTATATACAATATGAAGCGAGAGGCCCCTTGAGAGAGGCATAAAAGGAAGAGGTAAAAAGAAATAGAAGTTTGGGGAGGAGAGAGTAGGAAATAATGAATAAAGCGAGACAGAGACAGGGAGACAAAAGAAGACAGACTGAGAGATGCTTTTCCACTTCAACCTTCATCTCCGTCTTTTAGCACAGTCACCATGGGAAAAGCTGTCAGTCACCGGCATTAAAAAAACACTTGAAATGAAACACATGCATACATCTTCTTGTTCATCTGTACTTGTGAGGATGCTCAGTGTCATAATGCAGTCCCAAGCACTTGACCCTAATGGTAACCTTCACAACTGCACCCCCCACCCTAAAATCTAACCTCTAACCCTCACTGTAATTTAAACCTAAACCCTAACCACTGAAGCCAGGTCTTAGCCCTTAAACAGCTCTCGGAGGAGGCAAGGAATACTTAAAATGTCCTCACCCTCAAATCTAAAACTCAAAGCAGTCTGAGCAAAGCAACTTACAAGGTACCAAGAATTTAGACATATACTGTATATATTGTTGTAATGTTGTAAGATTTGTGCTGACATAAGGCATTGCTATGCATTTACTATAACCATTACAACTACATCTAACCCCTAAACATTTAATTTAAAATATGAATAGGCAGAGAAACTGTCAATGAGAAAAAATGAAATCATATGATTCTTTTGATCTTTCTGAATTTTCTGCACCGGCAGTGTGATGTTAATGCACTTCTGGTGTCTGTCCACTGACTCAAAGTGCAAGGCAAAATAGCTTTTTAGTGAATGTATTTGCCTGTAGCAGCACAAGAACACACACTTGATTCACACACAGTATGCAACACAACTGACACACTTGCACAAACACACACACACACACATACACACATACATCTTATTGCAGGCAGTCACACTGACTTGAGGGATTACATACTGTCTCAGAATACTAAGTGGTACTTAGTAGGATTGGCTACAGGCGTTCTGTGTTACTGAACCTATTACTGTCTGTAAATAAACCTACCCTGATTCAACCCCAGCTATTCTCAGAATCACAGTCACTTCAAAATACACATAATGCAGTCGAAATTGTCAAGATGGTTGCACCGCAGCGACATGCTGCCAACTCAAAGCGTGTGTCTTGAATATTATAAGAGCCTCTTACACGCTCTGCTTTTATACTATGAAAGTATTAAAATAAACTATAACTACATCTGTAACAAGTACATATACACACAGTATATGGATTATCTTCTTTTGTAACTTTTTTTTTTACATTATTATTACATTATCAGGATTTGCAAAACTACAGTTACACTAAGATATTGTCATATTAGCAGTGTGTCAAATGACAACGTGTAATGTAAAAGGTGCTCTCTTTAGGGTGATTTTAAGCAAATACCCTCTAAAAACCAACTATACGCTACCTGCTTACCACCAAAATTGGGAACGAGCTGGTAGTCAAACAGGAGCATTTAGTGGTTGGAGAGGCAGATATTACATGCAGGGATTGGTGGAAAGTCATACAGAGCTAAAAAGGAGCATGAATATTGGACTTACATTTGTTTGGTGGCTACAAACAAGATAAATGATATACTACTTATTTGCAAAAGTAAAAACATCTTGTAATGTAAATATAATCACGCCCAGATGATGTTTCCATCAACATAATGAAACACTGTTAATGAATGAATCTGCTGAGTTGCAAAATGATGAACCTATTAGCTTTTTTCATTTTTTCCCCCTTCATTATCTGCTCTTACAATATCCACACATTGAAACTAAAGCATGGTAAAAGTATTTTATGGCTATTTTAAGACACCAACAGTGCTTGGCTGAGGCACAGATCATGGTCTTGGTTAAATACTGAAGAAGTCCGCAGTGACATGAGATTTTCAAGTCACTGTTAAATCTAACCAGACATTAACCAAGGCAGTGGCAGAGAGAATGCTACTATGAGTCATTTTTGTAATGGTCTCTTTGGGGGGTACTGTAGTGGTCTAAGGACTTGTTGATTTCAACGGTGAAGACAGAGACCACCCCCTTCACTGCAACAATATTTTATTCATGCTGCAGCAACAGATACAGTTACGTAAAGAGTTTCGAATGGTTGGTTATTTCTCCACAGCACACACACAAATACAGCCGCCTTTCTGAACTACAATGTTTCTGTTCTTGATCACTTTGTTTCCCTCTCTCTCTTTCTCTCCCTCTCTCTCTGTCTCTCTTTTCCATGCTCCCCCTCCCCTCCACTCCTTTATTCAGCTGTATCATGATTCTGCAGCTCAGCCTCTGCAGCATGACTCCACTTTCCTCTGCGCCCCAGCCTCTCCCGTAGCTCACTTACATGTCCAAGAGAAATACTGGAATGGCTTAAAATAACTATAGGTAGACATATAGCACACACACACACACACACACACACACACACACACACACACACACACACACACACACACACACACACACACACACACACACACACACACACACACACACACACACACACACACACACACACACACACACACACACACACACACACACACACATCCTCTTCTTCTCTTTCACTCATACACACAAGCACTCTTATATCATAAGGTTTATTTTACCTCAGAATCCTCTCTAGGCACGTGCATAGACAGCACACCGTATATTATACCTTTTAACAGCACTGACAGAGTTGAATTTGTATTTGATGAAGTCATTAGCTGTTAACTACCTTAAACAAAACAACATATTGCTGTTTAACATGATTTCTTTTCAGGAAATAAGACACTAAACATCCCGTAGCACTGCATAAATGAGGGACAATGTCTGCATTAAACAGGGACAATGTCTGTGTAATGCAGACATTGTCCCTGTGTAATCCCTCAGGCTCTTGTCGGAAAAGTCTTTATTCTTCACATAGAGCTGCACAAGTCACGATTCAGAGAAAACAAAGTAAAAACTGTGTTCCACTGATTTATGGGCATGCAGTATGTTAGCCAAAAAGAAATACAGTAATTCTGTAGTGAAGACCAACCCCTGGACATCTATGCTTTACTGACTGATAATTATATACTGATAATTTTGTTCAGATACAGGATCCCCTACACATGCTTTATACATTAAGTTACCTATGGAGGTTAGTCTTTGATTCTTTGACCAGATTTCTTATCTCTTATCTCTTCTCTTAACTACTTATTTTTTGAAGACATTTTCTGTTTAAATGCCATCATCTGGAACCCAACTTTTTCTGTGTTTTAGAAAGCCAAAAATTATGACAAATAAGAATGTACAGCCCAGGTGGTTAGTTCCAGCTATGAAAAGTGAAGACAATGTGGAATTGCCTTAAACCTGCATTCTCTCTAATGGCCAGCAAGGGGTGACTCCACTGGCTCCAAAAATAAATCCAATTGTATAGAAGTCTATAAGAAAATTGCCCTACTTCCCACTTGATTTATTACCTCAGTAAACCAGTGTTGCGCAAGTTAGTAATTAGTTACATTTATCAGTAACTTCTTTCAAAAAGTAATTGAATTACTGCATATAAAAAGTAATTTGTTACTAGGGAAAATACATTTTCTGTTACTTGTGTAATTGTGTAATTTGTTCCAAAATCTCAGGGTTCAATCCATTTGGTTAAATTCAATCCAGTTTCACAAACATAAAAGACAGACAAATCAACAGTCCGGTTCCCGCAGATCCACAACTCAAACCAGGACTAGCAGCGCCAGTTCAGTAACAGGTATTATATAATGTTATAACTGCAGAGGTAAAGCTTATGTTTTACCACGAGTTGGCTCCAATGGCAAGGATCTGAGACATGGTAAGACAAGGTGAGGCAAACTAAAGTAAACATCACGTAAGCACTGATTCATAGTATATACATAGCCATAGCATTGCGGTTCCTGTGTTTTTGCAGTTCATGAAAGTTAATTGTAACATTCACCAGGGTACTTCTATATGGGAGTACCACAAGGTTCGATCCTTGTTCCTATATTCTTTACTCATTATGGTCCCAATCAATTAAGTAAACTGCAGACACAATGCTGATGATATCCAGCCATAAAATCTGTTTGTCCTGACATCTCTGATACTTATTCAGTTCAACAATGGCATGCGTCACCCATCAAAGCTCAGCATTCTCGGAAGTAAGGATTTAGTTATGATTTAGTGTTGAATTTTTCATAAACAAGACCAGAGTTGTTCCAGCAAGAAGAAACATCAAGCAAGTATTTCCTTTTTTTTACATTCAACTTTTAAAAATGATTTTAATTAATATCCAACTTTGGTTAAAGATGAATAACTCAGTTTCCCTTACATATATCTCCCATTTATCATTTCATATGGTATGTTCAGTTGATTGGTCACACTGTTCTGATGTGTTATTGTTCTTATATTCTGCAAAGCACTAGGTAATTACATTTCAAAACTTGCAACACAAATAATATTCTCTTCAGAGTTGGCTGATTGCATTTCTTCTTTCCTTTTCTTTTTCATTTCTCCTATTTCTTTGAATGTAATTAATGTGTTACAATTCAAATGTAACACACACACAAAGGTAATGTACAGCAACCGATGACTCATATCAGTTCAGATGAGTCACCCAAGTCCAACAGAGACAACCTGAATTGTTTCAACAGTATCACTTTCTCTCACACAGTTATATTAACCCAGTAGTATTATGTTCAATTCACTTTTATCCTAACAGCATTCTCAAAAACACTTCAATTGCATATCATTCATGACTGGGCCTCTAAATAGTACTTGACGCAGCCCCCACTGACTTGTACTGTCTTCCAAGTCATGTGATTACTCGGACATGTTGCTGCACAGCTGTCAGTGAGACATAATTTATAGGATTTTTTGCAGATGTGATTTAAGTTATTTTAATTCTTAGTCTGATGTCTTCACAAGTTCTCTGGTGCAACAGAAAATACGCAATGAGGTAATTTCCTGAAGCACAGCCGCTGAGTACCAAATACGATCCACAGAGGGCATAGCAATAAAGTGTCTAAAAAATGATGGAGGATGGAGACATAAAAAGAGGGACAGTCAATCTGCTTCTGTGTAGGTGGAGACAGCAGAGGAGGGAGGAGGGTTGCAGAAAAGGAGGGTGACGAGTGACTCTGCAGATTAAAAACATGATGCCAGAGCGCTATGATACTCCAGGATATTGGAGATAGAGAGATACTGTAGAAGTCTGGAAAATGAACACAGGTGCTTGTTTCTTAAGACGCTGCAAACCAACGATTCAAATGCACAATATGTTTTAATAAAATGTTATATGTTTGCTTTGCTAAGTGCCTTGAAGAGTAAAGAAGGAAAGGTGAATTAGTGGATAGATTAATAGGCCGGCAAACACACAATAATTGTCCGTTTGTCAGTTTATTATAGGTTGAAAGAGTGGCATAAACAAAAACAGATTCACTGACATACTTCAGCATCTTTGCACACAGAAGCATATCTCAGAGTGAACAACTGACTCATGAAGTAGGTTGGTTTCATATATAGTCGTATCTCAGGATTATATACATAACTCAGGTAGTTGGCACTCTCTAGGGCACCAGAACCTTAAGGAATGAAGGGCTGACCCACATGATTACCGGCTCTCTTATGAAAATACTGAAAAAAAAGTCAGGTCAGTGAATTTAGTTTTTCTTGACTTGTTTCAAAAAGTAACCCTCCTATGGTACACTCTGAACAGTCTGGTTTTATGAAAGGAGAGGAAGATAACTGGGAGGACACCATTGAAATAATTAAATAGGGGTCCCACAGTGGTCACCCTCAGTGGGGTAATTCAGTTAAATCTGCCAGGGTTACGCTGATCATTCACTTCATCCTCCAAACAAGAAAAGGAAAGCTGCTGACTTCAGCTTTAAATACTTTAAGACTAATGGTGAGGCAAGACCTTTTCAGCATGTGAGAGAGACACAAAGACAGAAAAGGACATTGTTCTGATGTTCTGCTCTGTTTGTGTTGTGTGTACATGTACAGTATGACAGACACATGCTATGAAACATTTTGCATGTTCAATACACTACAGGATCATTTTGTTCTGAGTGACCCTCAAGAACAGCAGCAGCAGCAGGATCTTCCCCCTCAGACAAACATCAGGTCACTTTATTTGCAAAGTACAACATGTGTAAATGAATTTGTCTCGATGACATTGGCGTGGGGGCATATGGAAAACTTACACCACCACAAAATACATGCTGACACGTATGGTTCAGGGACAACAAGGGCTTACATTGTGAGGAACAAAACACTGCAAACATGCTGAAGGCAGTAGAAAAAAGCTTTCCATACAGTACAGACTGAATATTTAAGCTTTGTTGTCATTGTTAAAACATTACTATCTTGCCAAGGTAACTCTTGGTAGCTAGGTAACTAGGTAGCTTGGTAGCAAGGTAACTCAAGGTACTGGATATTGAAATGACATTGTACTGTAGGTGCCTTGAATGAGTATTTTTAGCAGAAGTGCTTGGATTGCAAGGCAGATGTTCCACATTATGCAAAGTTCCTAAATTAATAACCATAAAGATGACATATCATGCTTTTTGTGTAGTTGTTTTTTTTGTTTTGTTATTTTTGCACACTTATGATGTCGGATGTCTATGTTAAATATAGTAAATGGTCCAAAACATGAGGTAAATGGTGAATGTATGTAAAAATGGTGCCTGAAAGTAAAAAATGGACTCCTTGCTTTCTATGAGGACCGTTTTGTAATTGATGCAGGTGTGAGCGCAGCCTGTTTTAAAAACTCTCATAGAGAGTTTGCTCAAGCACCTGAAACTTAGGTCATGACCATATTCAAGTAACTTTTCCCTACAGTGTTCATTTTTACTCACTTTTCTTGTGGAGATGTTTTTCAGATAACATACTGTAGTTCATCAGTGTTTCCTTGCTGCTAAGTCTCAGTTCTTAAAAACTAAAATGGTAGCCAAAGAATTAGTAGATAACATTAATATTTTTTTCATTATAACTAAGGGTAAGAATATTGCAGCTTGGTAGAGAACTGTACGAAGCCCCTGAGGGGACATGAGGCAAAAAAAAAAAAACAAGGTGGAAAAAAAAGAGGCCAGTTATCTCAGGATCCTGAGATAACTAGGTCGGGATCCCGACTTACCTATCTCGGGATCCTGAGATAACTTTTCGAGGTCAATGTACTTCCGGATCCCTTGCGCTGAGTTTTCTCTTAAAATGTTGTTCACTGATACGAAACCCGTGCCTTCTGTCAAGCACTGATTTAATATCTTTATATTTGAGGCCAAGTTCGAAATAAAACTCTATGAACTGCTCCATTGTTGTTGTTCTTGTCTTCCATGATACCAAACTGACCCGGAAGAACATTGACGTCACTACGGAGCACCTGAGGGGACACGGAGAGCAGGGAAAAAAAATCTGTACTTATCTCGGGATCCTGAGTTAACTAAGTCAGGATCCCGACTTAGTTATCTCGGGATCCCGAGATAGCTAAGTCGGGATCCTGAGATAAGTACAGATTTTTTTTCTTGACCTCCATGTCCCCTCGGGGGCTCCGTAGAACTGTTATAATAAAGACAACAAATATTTATAGAGGCATTTACAATATGAAGAAAAAAACTAGTTCTTAAGCTGACATATACTACACTTAGATGGTACAGCACTCAAAGGTTAAAAACAATTTCATACTAACTGTACAGCTAGCTGCTATGTGATCAGGTGTAGAAGGTGGAGTATCTGGAATGCATGTATTGTAGTTTGAAGCTCTCAGGATAACTGATGATGTTGTGATTGGAGGTCAGAGGATATTATTATAATGTATATTATGCATAAGCAGTCTGATTATCAGGCTAGATTTTATATCATTTATCTGTAGTTGAAAATGCTGCATTAAATGCAAACAACATTATCGATCACTGGTTAATCAACACAAAATGAGTATCTATCTATCTTTCATCACTGGGACACCATGAAACAAGTTTAGTGGACTGTAAATGTGTGCATGCACTTGTGTGTGTGATTAAAATTGTTATTGCGTTCACACAGGGATTTATATCAAACCCCACACTTTTTTGAAATCATATATTTGGATGCATAACCTCATTAAAATGTACAGACTAAAGGTAAAACAGATGTTTTTATTGAAAGCTTGATGACTTCCTTGCTGTGAAAGATATAACATTATTTTTCAAGTGGCTTCTCAAAACATAATAGATGAGCAAGGGTGTGTTTCTGTCTTCACTCAAGGTCTTATTTTGTTTATTCTGCCATTACTCACAAGCATGAATTGATTATATGTGAGTGTACACATTTCTAACTCTAAAGACAAATGATCCATAGGCTCCAAACAAGTCAGATCTACTGGTAGTTGATTTTTGTAGTCTGTCATAGGCTACTTTTAGGGACACATTTCAGAGTTAAGATTAATTAGAGATGAGGCTTCCAAATGGGACCGAAAGCTGTGTCACCAATTGGGAAAAAACAGATTTTTGGGTCAGTGGTTAAGGTTAGGTTAAGGGTTAGGCTCAGGCAAGTAGTGGTTTGGGTTAGGGTAAGTCTCCAGGAAATTAATTTAAGTCTATGTAATATCCCAAAGTGACCATGGTGTGATATATGTGTGTGTATTGTTTCATAATGGATGTGTGTTTGTATGTTTGTGAATGTGTGTGTGGTGACACAACGCTTTCTTGGATTTTTCCCAGGCGTTTTCCCTGTCTGAGGAGAATGTGGATCAGTTTTATTTCTGTGGCTACTTAGCTGTCCACAGAGGATCACCTTTGAGAAAAGACGCTGCATCTGCTGCCCGATTTACATGCAATGCTAGAAGAGAGAGAGAGAGAGAGAGAGAGAGAGAGAGAGAGAGAGAGCTACTGATGCATTGCAGATAAACTGCAGATCCTAGTGTAACCCCTCCCTTTCTACACTCCTTTGCATCCCCCCCACCCCCAACTCTTGTTGCTCATTTTTACCCTACCACCATACAGTACATGACATCATCACTGCCTCCAGACCTCCCACTTACATCACCTCATACAGCGATCTACAGCCTGTCACACCCTGCTTAGCTCACCATCTGATGCTCTTAACCTTACACCTCTCACCCATCCATCTCAAGAATGAATAGGGCTTTGACCTTTGCAGAACATTGGAAGTATTAAGCTCTGTTACAAATGTAGGATCATTTAACAAATTGCTCATTTCTGCTGACAATTTCAGTAACCCTGGTCTTTTCTTTTTAAATGTGAATTGTTTGCACTTTCTTACAAGTATTTTAGATGTCTCAAACATAACTCTATACACATTTTCCAAAGACTCAGCCTTACACGTTTGGTATCTTCACAAATTTTAGGTATTCCACTAGAATTTAGAATGAACATCTGCAATTTGTATGCAATATTTGCTGAACAACATAAGTTTGTCACGACTGACCCATGAGCAGGCCACTGAGGTTTCAGCTGAAGTTTTAGGATGAATTGCAACAATCACAATGAAAGTCTCTATAGATTCAGTGCTACATGTTACAATATATTTTTCTCAATCTTAAACAGAACCCACATATAGATTTTTCTTGGTCAATATGTGCTTCGGTGCAGCTCTGAAAACCTCTGGGGGGAAAAAAAAGTTCAATATACGACAAACCTTAAATGGGAGCTGAAAATGCAATAATCCCAAATCCTCCAGAGTTAAAGCTCTGAAGTGCACACACCTGCTCAAATGCATGTGCACACTGAGGCAAAGTATTTGATTTAGTAAACTATTTGATGTTATTTTCATGACATGGAATATGTTTTAACTTTCTTTACAATGAAACATGTTAATAAATGGTGTGTATATACCTGTTAAAGGTGGGATGGTGAAAACCGTTATTAAGTAAAAGCATGGTGTACTGCAGAGAAGTTGTGTTTTAATTGTAATGAAAATGTCTAAACCAAAATAAAGACAGAAAAAGATCATTTAGAATAGTGTCACTGACTATAGAGACTGAATGAATAAATCAAATGAATTAAAGACTTAAAATTACTTAAATTGCAAACTATGCCTTTAATAATTGATGAGCAATGGGACCTTATGCTGCCTCAGGTCTACTACTGCATGGGGCCATTAGTTCCCACCTTGGTACCCAACATGTTTATGTACTGTATCCTGTGAAGGACACCTCAGTGACAAGTGCTTTGTGGTTAACTGAAGTTAAATGATGCTACATGTAGCAGATGGATTTTGTCACAGACTGGAAAAGCAATAATATTATCACGGTGAACAAGGGAAGACAACTGTTATGGCGACTGGGAGGGTGCAAGCCAGACAGGGTGATGGAGGGAGAGACAGGCAGGAGGAGGTGGGTGGTTGAGGGGGAGGGAAGAAAGAGGTCAGGGGGGAGCTGAGAGCAGATGGAGGGGGAAGTAGTGTTTGATTGTGACATAGTAAATTGGATGACAGGGAGAAAGACAACAGCAGCAGCAGTCTTCTGAACAGCTCAGTATTCATGGCCATGTGTGTGTGTGTGTGTCGAGTCACTCTATCGGACCACCTGCATTAGCGCAAAACTGTCCTCTATGTCTTCTTCAGCCTACACTGTCAGTATTAAATCTGATAATATATGTGCAATTGCGGAATCTTGTAACTATACTAAAGTGTGTTAATATGGAGTCAGTCTCATAAAATACACTCTGCTGTATTGCCAGAAAATATATAGACATTTCTGTCTTTATGATTATGTTTTTTTATTTTGGGTTTGTTTTTCATATTTTTAGACCAAACTAGGGGAAATGTTAATGCTACAGCATATAATCAGATTTTGAGGCAACAGTTTAAGAAAATCCCTCTGCTGCTTCAACACCAAACAGTCCAAATAAATGGTTTCCCAAGTTTGGTATGGAAGAACTTGACTGGTCTGGACAGACTTCAACCCCATCCAACACCTTTGGGATGAATTGGAATGCAGACTGCAAGCCAGACCTTATTGCCCAACGTCAGTGACAAACCTCACTAATGCTTTCATGTCTGAATGGGAGCAAACTCCTGCAGCCAGACTCCAAAATCTTGTAGAGATTGGAAGCTGTTGGTAACAGCATATTAATGCCTATGTGTTTTGGAATGAGATGTCCAACAATCATGGGTGTCTGCATATTTTTGGACATGTGGTTAATTATAAAGAGGTGCAAAAACAGGTTTGTATCAGACTATGTTATCTCCTACAGTTCATGTGCCCTTCGTGAGTAATCTGATTTGTGGAAAATGCAAATACTTGTGTACATTCTGTAATTGAAAACAACATTATTTTGATTTCAGCTACTTCAACATTCGATGTGTAACAATCGCAGTACTGGCATCACCATAACATGGATCATTAATCTTCTGGCCTTACACACCTCCACATGCTCACATACAGAAGTCGTAGTTCAGTGAGGTCCTGCTGCAGCGGTGGGCCGAGCATTCTCAATGTAAATCTTAATTAGTGTCCCAGCATTTGCTTCTCTCTCTATCTTAATGTCCTTCTTCCTCTCCACTGGCTCATGACCTTTTTCCGTTTATCCCCATGAACGAATTAGAAATGACCTGCTACGTTATTTGCATGACACATCACAGCAGTGGTGACGGAAGTATTAAGGTCTTTTACTTAAGTTGCAACATCACAATGTATACATACTTACATGTAAAAAACAAGCAAAACCTTACTTATGTCAGTAATTAACAATTAGCAACAAAATGTATGCACCCTAAGTTTTGTGGTATCATGTAAATTGTTTTAATAAAATATTTACAATTATCTTTTAATTACTTGTTGTAATAATAGAATAAAATAATTAATACAATAATACAACCAAGTTTTATCAACATGGCAGGAGTTTACATTTTATAATGGGTACTTATTAGACTTATTCCAGTTTGTCTACTGAATTACATTTGAATTTGACTGTTGAACTTATTTAACTTTTTTTCCTATCAGAATGCTATGAAAACCTCAAACAA